>NW_027498674.1:0-135427 GCF_021521415.1 Bidens hawaiensis
TATGCTTAAGTCATTTCAATACATAGCTTATACCCTAGTCGAATGTATAACCAAAACCTTGGAAAGTTTTTAGATATATTTAAGTTTTTATAAATAAAGGTTTACAAAACAGGCATTTATTAATTATTAAGACACATAAATTTTCACATACAAAGGTAATCGTTAATTAACGTTTCTTCTAGGGGAATAAATGTATTGTCGATCCCTCTCAATAGGATATATCACTCACAATAAATGTCGAAACCCACACTATAAAGTGTTGACAAGAAGGTTAACGACCTACGATATCAGGTAAGAACAATAGTAAGTTAATGGCGGAATCACTAACACACTATATGTTGCACAATAACAGCTAAGGTAACACACACAAACATTAACTCAAAAGATTTCCATTTATAGAAAGATTCATACAAATGCAAATCGATTAAGGTTTCTGTAAGGAATGTTTGTTCGTACGTATTAAAGATCAGCCGTCACACTCAAGGTCAGGAATATTTCAAGTTATGTTGAGTGTACGTTTTCTCTTCTCCCTCCTGTGTTAGGAGGCGTGCCTAAGATCATTCTACTGCATCCTGACAGTTGTCATTCCTTTTTAGAAACCCTAAAGATTGCTACATAACTAGAAAACATATTACAAAAAATTCTAAGTGTAAAACGGGTCTTCGAGTAAGCTTTGCAGCTTTTGTCTTTCTTCGAGCAGACCTGGTAACCAAAGTGTGTTCAGGAATAGTTCTCCGGGTAGACTTTCCTTAGAATATTTTCCTTAGAAAGTATTCACCTAGCAGACTTCAATCTTCTTGATCATATAAAACTTTGCTCGATATGATCTTACGAGTAAACTTGTTCTTTAATAATCCCTTCAGCTCATTGTTATTGAATAACTTATTAAGCAACCAAAGTGTGCTGGTACACTGTTGACTTGTTCTTGGAGATGAACCTTGCTAGAGAAAGCCCTTAGTATATTTCTTTATCAACTTTCTTCAAGCATGCTCGGACAACTGTTTATTAATTAAACCATGCTAGAACTTCCAAAGAACTTGTTATCAACTTGGTTTTGCCAAGGGTTTTCTAGGAAATAAACTGTCCTCAACATGAAGAACAACCTTGCTAGACAAAGTGAATCATGCTCGGATTGACACTTAAGAAGACTTCAAGAAGATAACCTTGCTCGGAGAGCAAAATATCTTTCTAGGATAAGTCAATCATGCTAGGAGGCCTAAGTGTGCTCGATGTCCATGCTTAGCCTTTATCAAGGAGGTTGAGAAGATTCCAACCTTCCTTAAAGAATTTTCTCATCCCAACAATCCCCCCTAGATTGGAGCACCTCAGATGTACCAAAACACTTCTATGGTTATTTACACTTAGTCAAAAATAAACATCAAATCTTAAATCAAATTACATAACATAATCAAAACATTACAAAGTTGAAATTCTGCCCAGTGGATATTACAAAACAAAGCCTAAGCTAAAAACATAGTCTTTTGTCTTCTGGAGCTTGAGTCTGCATGTCTTCTGGTCAACTTCACAGTTCCTGTCCTTTCCGTGATCATGAACAGTTTCTGATGATGAGGGTGGTTGTCAGGTACAGTCCAACCCATAATGTCTTGTAAGTCATCATCATGAAAGAAAGTCAAGTATTCATCCTCTTTGATCATACCCAATACAAGTCCATCTGAATTTCTGAGAATGCAGGAATCTTCCTTTTCATTGTAGTCAATCTGAGCAATCCTACCATTTCTCTGGACTTCATGGTTCGGCCTTGTCATTTGCCTCCTCATACTTATCCAGACTGTCATATTTTCCAGAGGGTCTTTGTTCTTTACCCTTGTGATGTAGCCAAATTCTGCATCCCTTATATCACTTATCCTCTTGGCTCTCATTGTCTTCTCATACTCAGATAGTCTCGACTTCTTCTTCTTCAACAAAGGGAATCCCCTACTGGCTTCATTTTTGAATCTAGAATGTTTTCTGTAACTATCCATACAGTCTTGCTCAAGACTTTTGATCCCATCTTCATAGGTCACATCACTTGTTTCATACACATTGATTATGCTTGGCTTTTTAAAACATTCGCTTTCAAGCTTTCCTACCTTCAATTTTAATTATTCAATGGTTTCAAGTAATTCAAGTGTTGAGGTTGAATGTGCTTGAGTTGAAGAAGATTCAGCTTCATTCTCAGCTTGAGCCATGAGTGCAACATTGTCTTTGCTTATATCTTCAACATGATTGCTCCAATAAAATTCTCCATCTTGTTGTTGAGCAGCCATTGCAAGATTGCCTTGATTTCTTGGTTGGGTACCATTGTTTCTATTGGTGTTAGCAGGAGCATGTGGAGGGTTCTGGTTGTTATTTCTTTGATAATTCTGATTTTGAGGAACAACTTGCTGGTTGTGCTGCTATGGCTGTTGGTTGTTGTAATTTTTGTTGAAGTTGTTGTTATAGTTTCTTTGTTGCCCTTGCTGGTATTGATAATTTTTTCTTGGTTGTGCAAACTGATTGTTTTGGAAGTTTATTGGTTGATTGCATTCTCTTGCAAAATGGTCAGGTTGTTGACAGTTTGTAGCATATAACTTTTGACTTGTCAAAACCTATTCTTTCATTAGGACTTGACACAAGAAACCTACCACTCCTGTTGAACAGTCTCTTGCTCCTCAATGCCAACATAGCAGCCTGCCATTTTAAGTCCATGTCCTCTAGATCATCTGCATCAATTTGCTCAATATCATCTTGAACAACACTGGTATGGATCATGTTCTTGGCAACAAAGGCATTGTAAGAATCTGTGAACATTGAAAACAAAGCTCGGTATTCATTTTCTTGACTAACATTACCACCACCATAAGGTGGATGCCCACTAGCCAATGAGGCAGAGTTATTATCATCAATTAGTTGGACATTGAACCTTGATTGTCCACCTTGGTTACTTGAACTTCCAGCAACAAATCCCCTTCGTGTATCACCACCATGCTAACTTAGTTCTTCAATAATTGGAATTTGTTGTTGGCTCTTTGTAGACAAGTTACCCATTGGTACAATGAGTGCATTGGACACTTGAAAACAAGGTTTGTCCTCCTTAATAATTTCATTCTCAATCATCTTTATCTCAACTGCTTGAAAGAAGCAAATCACATCATCAAGCTTAAATGCATCATAGTTTGGTTTCTACCTAATGAATTTACTGGCAGTATACCATTCTATTGATAAAGATGATAGTAGCTTTGTGTTCAGGTCACAATCAGTCACCATATAATCAGTTTTCCTGATTTCATTTACAATTGTCAGGATCCTTTCCAAGACAGACTTCAGTCTTTCACCACCTTTATACTTAAATCGGTCAAGTTGTTGCTTCAGCCTTTCTTTCTTGATGTTCTTGAGTTATGTATTTCCTTCAAACATTTCTAACAAGGCATCATACATGGCTTTAGCAGTTTGATGGTGAGCAACCTTTGTCAGGATCTCCCAAGATAACCCCAATTTCAATATGGCTAAGGCTTTATCATTAACCTTCCTCATTCTAGCTTCAACAACAGGGTTTTTGTTTGGTTTTTGAGGCACATGGGGTCCATTCTTGATAGAATTCCACATTTCTACATCGTTGTAGCATATTGCGGCCTCAAACAGCACTTTTCATTTTATGAAGTTCTCCTGTCCGTGCAATCTGGGAATTTTGTTAGTTAACACTTCTTGCTCATCATAACCAGGCATCTTTTTGGAATTTTTGAATTTGAAAAGCAGAGAAAATTTAACAAGCTTAAACAAATTTTAACACTCTTTTGAAAAATATTCAGATCTGTGGATAAAATCCTCATATCTGATATATCTGGTCAGATAAGAGCAAGATCTATGATAAAAATGAAAACTTTAATGTAAACCAGAGAAAGACACCAAATATTGCAGATCTGGAAAGAGATGAAGAAACAGAACGGCTAACATCACAAATCAATCAAACAGTGTTCAACTGACGTCATTCTTCATCTTCAAATCAGCAATAGTTCTTCACCCAAATAAAAGGAACAAGCTTTGATACCACTTTTCGGTCCCATATATATCGCTCAATCACTCAAAATACCGATGCCGTAACCCACACGATTAAGTATTGACATGAAGGTTAACGAATTGCTATTTAGGGTAAGAACAACAATGTATTAATGGCGGAAACACTAACACATTAAATGTTGATTAATAGACACGAAGGTAACAAACAAAAAATGTAACTCAAAAGATTTCCATATATAGAAACAATAATACAAACGAAAATCAATCAGGGTTTCAGAATAGAATGATTTGTCCGTACGTGATAAAGACAGTCGTCACAATCACTTTCAGGAATAATATCGGGTGTCTTATCATGTGTCTCAGGTTGTGTCGTCTGCTATCAAGGCGTGCCCTAAATTATTCCTTTTATAGGCATGTCCTGACAGCTGTCATTCCTTCAAAAAACCCTAATCAATGATACATAATCATAAAATCATATTACAAAAAGATTAGTTTAAAACACGTCATTGAGTAAGCTTTGCAGCTTTTGTCTTCTTCGAGCAGACCTGGTAACCAAAGTGTGTAGGGGAACAGTCTTCCAGGTAGACTTTACTTAGAATATTTTCCAAAGAATATATTCACCTAGCAGACTTCAATCCTCTTGACCATAGCAAACTTTGCTCGATATGATCCTACAAGCAAACTTGTTCTTCAGAAATCCCTTCAAATCTTTGTTAACTTTAACTTATTAAACAAACCAAAGTGTGCTGGTAACACTGTAGATTGTGTTGGTAGCTGTAAGTCCCTCCGGGGCGTCGCTGATCGATACGAGATACGCACGAGATCTAGGAGTGCGGAATCCTCCTAGACTCGTTTAATGGTGTCGAAGACGAAGAACACGATTACACATAAACAAACACACGAACAAACACACGAATGGAATAAACGAATCTGCAGATCTTTTATATAATAGCCAAACTACGTTACAAACCGAACAAAACAAAAGACACGGCCGACCCGAGGTGAGCTCTACCTCGGGTCGTCCCACACGATTCTCCCTCTTTGTTTCTCTCTAGACAATTGAACTGAACACACAAAATTCTAACTTTCTGGATACTAAACCCTAAACAAGACACACATATATATAGATAAACCAACTTCGCGGGCTTGGGCTTGGGCCAGTAGGCGAAGTTGTTCTAACTTCGCCTATGGCGTCTCCGCTGGTCAGAATTGCATAGCGATGGTCACAAAATGTACCAACAGTAGCACTGTACCTTGCTCTGAGTTGGACCTTGCTAGAATAAGTCCTTAATATAATTTCTTTATCAACTTACTTCAAGCTTGTTGGAACCACTGTTTATTAAGTAAACCTGGCTAGATCTTCCAAAATACTTGGTTTCTTTAGCATAGTTTAGCCAAGGGTTTGCTTAGAAACAAACATTGTTGACTTGAAGAACAACCTTGCTAGATATAGTGAACCCTGCTCGGATTGACACTTAAGAGGAATTCTAGAAGATAACTTTGCCCGGAAGGCAAAATACCTTGGTAGGATAAGTAAAAGCTTGCTCGAAGTCCCAAGTGTGCTCGGTATCCATACTTAGCCATTTCAAGAGAGTGTTGAGAAGATTCCAATCTCTCTTATGTGTTTTCTTGTTAAATCGTCGATCCAACAATCAATCTGTGTTGGTCTTTGATAAATAATCTGTTAAATTAACATGAGATTGCTGTTATATGCTTACTTGAACCCCGGGTGTGATCTGTTTTTATTAATTGCTTGAGAGATTGTTAATTGATTGTTTAATTAATAAAACCAAACTTATTTGTCTGTGTGATCATCACTACAATTCATTACTTCATAATAGTATAAAACTTGTTACATGTTACATTGACCACATACTCCTTGTGGTTTGACACCCTACTTTCCCTAGCTTCCTTAGGTGATTAGGACTTTATTTTAAATATTTTTTACTAGATAGCGATAGTCTAACATCAATGTGTATTGTATGTTTTAGAGTGTGGTTGTAAGTGATTATAAACTGGAAAAATGATAATGTTCATGAATAAATTTGGAGAAACATTGTTAATACTCAATAAATTTTAATATTTGTTAAAAGTAATTGTGAATAAATGAAAAAAAAAGGTAATGATAAAGGTATAAAAATAATATTTAGTTAAAAATAAAAGAGAAAACTGAGTGCCTTTTAATGAATTTATAAAGATAGAGACGGAAAAGTTACTGGAAATACCTTAACTAAACTATTTAGAACCAAATTCATATCAAAAGGTTTTATCATCAAAAGGAACATGGAGTAATGAGAAACATATGGTTATATAAATATTAATAAAAGTTACTGGAAATACCTTAACTAAACTATTTAGAACCAAATTCATATCAAAAGGTTTTATCATCAAAAGGAACATGGAGTAATGAGAAACATATGGTTATATAAATATTAATCTGAAAGGTCGGTGGCACTCACATATTTTTACCATGCGTTTTGAAGCATGTGGTACAAGTCGTTAATGAATTAATGTTGGCACCTTCATATTGGTTGTTTGTGCGGTGCTTCACGTCATATGTTTTGGGCGATGCTTCTTTACTCCATCTTTCCACTTCTGGTTTTCTCACCACCGATTGTCACCATAATCTTTGATTTCTAACACTTGGTTTTCAACTAATTGCCACCATCATCTCCGATTGTTACCGGGTTCGATCTACGAACCCTAGGTGACGGCCATGTGGTGGTGGAAGTGCTTCGGTGTGGGGAAGTGATGGATGTTAAATCTAGGGTTTCTTACGCCGATAGCCGCCTCCCACTCTGTCGTTATCACCAGTGGTTTCTGGATTTCAACTATTGACTTCATGTTGCAGTGGTTCTTTTTTTGAGTCGCTCCATCGACCATCGTTGTCGGGTTCCACAATAGGGAAAATGATTAGGTTTTATCTACTCACTTAAAACGATTTACCTAGAATGATTTTGCTTACTGTGGAACCCTAGGTAGCGGTGACGCCATGGTGGTGGTATTATGGTGGCATGTCGTTATGATGGCCAAACGATATTTTAATTATTATTTATGTACTAATTAACAAGTTTGTCATCATTCTCAATTTGATATTGTGCTACACATACAGTATTTATTTTTTATGGCTTACATTTTGTGTTAATGTTGCCACCTACGGTTACGCACAACCTTCCTCTGTTGTTTGTGACACGCAGAACTTGTTAACTCAATGTAAATACGATGTAGAAGGATAAGTGTTTTGATTACAGGTCTTACCGAATTCGAATTACATGGATGCTGACATGAAAAGGCAACATGGGGTTATGGCACTAAAGATAAATTTAAATTCTGAACAGCAGATTGGGAATCTTAAAAGAAATTGATGTTCTTGTAAATAGGCTAGGTTTCGGTTATTTCGGTTCATTGTTTTGGGTTATAGCACTAAAGATAAATGCATCTTTAGGTTGTGATTAACACGCCATTTGACTAACACACAAGTTAAAACTTCGCTTGGCATATACATAGGATGGCAATTGGGTACTCCATTTGCAACCTATCTTGCATCCATGTTTGTGTAACCGTGTTGCTATGACGCTTAAATGGGTATTAGCCTTAAATCATATTCCAATATCTATTAATATGCATCTTTATTATCTTAAACTCGCAAGGGCAGTTTGGGTATTTCAAATGAATTGATGTTTTAGTAAACGGCCTTGGTTCTGTTAATTTCGAATTGTCTTTAGTCAATATTTCACATTTTTCAAATCACGAACGGGTTAAAAGATCAAGAAAATTCAGCTTCGAGCTGCAAATTAATCAGTGGTCACCGAATTAAAATTACAAGGATGCTGACTAGAAAAGTTCGTACCGCTGATTATACTACTAAAGGTAAATTTAAGTCCCAGAAGGTAGTTTGGGTATTTTATCAGTTACTTTCAGGCTATTTCGGATAAAAATAATTTTATATTTGCAAACACTTGGATAAAAATAAAGTGGTATAAAACATCTTAATTGCATATATCTTCATGTGAAGGATGTCACCGGGAAACCGCCCATCAATCCTCAACCTTCGGCCGCCATCAACAACCATGGCCAGCCATGGGATATGGCAGGGTAGTCGACGGCCATAGGCTCGAAAATTTTTTAATTTTATAAATTACATGTATATTTGTGAAAAATTATATGTATACTTAATGCTTTAACTTAATTATATAACAACTAACTTGCTCTAGTGGCAAAGGGGTATGACTCCCAATCAAAAGGTTGTGGTTTATAGTCTCATTTGAGACATGTTTAAGCCTATTTTTATGCATTAGTTCTTTAAACAACCCAAATCATAACCAAGGAAGTCAATTTAAAAATTAAATTGTTTAAACCCAACAAAATACTCTTTATACTTAAGATCCAAAATATTTTTCGCCTTCAGCCCAATTTTTTTTCAATTCTCGGGGCCGGCCCTGTCAACAACCATTAGATGCCGCCAACGACTTCTTAGATTTCCTGTTCGTGCAAATCCTCGAATACAAATCTTTGGTTCTAATACCCAACCACACATCCAACACGAGATGGTAACAAAGTGCACCAACACACGTGTTACCGCCACCAGCTGTGTGATTTGGGTTGTGGTGAGACGAGTGTGGCCATCAACACAAACTTGACGTATGCCAAAACGTTCTGGCACCATAATACAAGAAAGAATTGCCAATTTCACGCCCCCGTCGTGGAGCGCGGGTACACCAACTAGTTGCTTTTTATTTCTTGATGTTTTTTCTTATAGTTTAGGCATCCAGATTTCTAGTCCGACCCGAATGATTTGGCTCAACTTTTTCTCTGGACCACTTTCTCTGTGTTAAGCCCACAAGTAAACACATAACATTTGTTTCACACTCCACATTACAACTTGTCTTGTAAGAGATCATTTCACATGGCTATTGATATAAAAAATACCATTCATTTAAATCTTTTATACACAAAATTCATAATGCTACACTCTTTAACGATATGAAAAAAGTGAATACGGTGGTGTCACAAGCCTAAACTTTAACGCCTACTTAGTGTAGTTTTGATTAAATATAATTAAAGTCCAAATAAATCCCCTTATTTAGGTTTCGTCTCCATAAATTCATTCCCTGATTACATTTCATTTATCTTTCTTCAAAGCCATTTGCAGGCAACTGCTGGTAATAATGGCAAAATAAAAACGATTTTTACGGATTCAGTCAGAGAGTAGCCTCTTCTTGCAAATGGATTTAATCTATTTCATGGAATAGTCACGCACATACGAAAGCTTCTAGGTTTTGACTTTTTCTTGCTTTCTTTTGATCCCTTTTTTATTAAGAACCTTAAAAGTGTAAACTAAAAATACTTTGTATTAATTTTAGTTTTATAAGAAGTTATAAGAAGAGGAGATTGATATAGTTTCTAGAACAACTGAACCAGTATCACAAGTTCTTCAACAACAAAAAACCAAAAAAAAATATTTTCAATTTATTTTTTGTGAATTAGTTTCAAGTACCTAAAATTGAAATAGTGAACAAAAGTTTCCTGCGAATGAATTTGGAGAAAGATGAAATGAGCTCGTTGAATTGATGGCGACTTACCTAAATAAAATGATCTATTTTTAGATATTTTTTAATTAAAACAACATAGTTTTAAGGAGTTATTCGTCTAAGCTTAGGCGTGTGAGAACACCGAATTCACTTTCCCATAACAATATATTCAACATAGAAACAAAAGAACAATATCTTCAAAAGCTGGGCTCTAGAGACAATAGCCATAGTCATTGAATCCTACCAAAATAGTTTTACATTTACAAACACTTTGGATAAAAAATAAAGTGGTATAAAACATCTTAATTGCATATAACTTCGTGTGAAGGATGTCACCGGGAAACCTTCCCATCAACCCTCGACCATCGGTCGCCATCAACAACCATTAGATGCCGCCAACGACTTCTTAGATTTCATGTTCGTGCAAATCCTCGAATACAAATCTTTGGTTCTAATACCCAACCACACATCCAAACCAAACCCGACCACACACACAACCGCCATTACTATAAACACGAGACGGTAACAATGTGCACCAACGCACGTGTTGCCGCCACTAGCTGTGGTGGTTGCCTCCGCGTCATACAAGAAGCCCGCTAGCAGCCCGGAAAACAGGAAGGACCCAAGTGGGAGGTTAATGATAATAATATTGTAAACGAGCCCATAATATTTGAGACCGAAGAGTTCAGAGGCGGTCGGGACCGTGATGGCTAGACGGACCCCGTAGCATATCCCAACTACTATCGAGCCGATGTAGAGCGAGCCCGGCATGGCTATGGCCATTAAAACATAGCCCACCATCATTAGGATTTGGGATGCTGCATTCCATAAAGGTCTTGGTGTTCCTGCTTTCCTGTGACAGCATAAAAAACATAGTTAAGAACAAAAAAATAAGGTTAAACTTGATGAAACTAAATACATTTACATATTTTTGGAAAATTACTTGATGAAATACTCGGAAATAGACCCGGACCCGATACGACCGAAAAATCCCCATATGCTCGTCAACGATACGAATATGGATACATCCGCATACCCGACCGCCAAACCCATTTGAGCCATATTATTCTGAACCGCTAGACCCGTACCCACACCGCACAGAAAAGAGACGAACAATATCCAAAAATCAATCGTCTTCAACGCCTCAAACACCGTATGTTCTTCCCCTATCACTGGCTGCATCTTTTCCTTCGCCTCATCCATCACATTACCCACATTACCCGTCTCGGAGACTGTTTCTTCTTGATGTACAAGTAAAGGCTCTGTCACCATGGTTTTGACTGATTCTACGTCTAAGGTGTTCTCATTTGATCCGACTCGGTTTTGAATTGCGAGGTACACTGGAACCGATGATGGTGAAGCTAACATGATAAGTAAAATGACGCAAAACACCCGGGATAATGTGGGGTCGTGGTCTCCAGTGATGTCAAAGATTAGTAAGTACACTGCGATGACGATCGCGACGACGTTGAATATACCAAAGTAGCGAGTTTCGGATTTTTCTTCGGCTGCAGTGGATGAAGGAGGGATTTCTCTGAGGAAGACGATGGCAGACAGACAGACGACGAAGGGTACAACCGTTAGCATTAGGAGGAAACGAGCTGGATCACTGTTAAAAAGAGCTGTGCAGATATCAGTGAAGATGGCGGTGCTTAATCCGACGTAACCTTTGAGGATTCCTGAGACCGGGCCTCTGTTTTTTCGGAAGTTGCGAATGCAAGTTACTAAAATGGCAGTGTTCATCCATGTTGTGCTGTTTCCTCCCATACACAGAAATATGCACATCTATGAAAAAACAAACAAGGGCCAGTCAATATAAGCAGTATAAATGGAAAAAAACTGCATATATGGCCTATATGATGTAAGAAACACTCTTGTATTAGGGATGCAAATGAGCCAAGTTGCTTGAGAGTTACTCAAGATCGAATTGATAAACTCGAAACGTTAATGAGTCCAAGTCGAGCCAAAGCCTCATGTAAGTTTTGGACTTCTATTCTATGTATTAATTTCACACTGAGCGACCGAGTTTAAGCTCATTTAATATTCTTCCCAGCATAAAGAAATATTTAATGATGTGCATTAATTAATTAACAAATAATGAGTTGATCCTGGACAGAGCTCGAGTTTGACAAAACAACTCAAGAACTGAGCTCAAGCTCTCAAAAGTCAAAACGAGCCTAATCGAGCCTAGAGTGATGTTTCTAATTGAGCTCGGTTTCAGACCCGACCCGACCCTACTTGCAGGGTATTAATTGGTTCCATATCATATAACTCAAAACCCGAAACCAGAACATGGAAAACCCACTCACTTTCTTTCAAAACCCAGCTCAATACCAGTTATTTCAATACCAGGAAAACTTTTTAAGCTCCTTTACCATACCCGGAATCCGTTTCGTGCACCTCTAATGGAAACTGAAAGCCTAAAAAATGAGACACAAATGCACCCAACTATTTATGGACAACAATGTTCCCAAACCCAAACCCAAACCCGTCAAGTATTTGTAAGGTAATTACCCGTCAATAAAATACTTAAAAACGCAGATCTAGTTGATCAAAGAAAATGCATTAACTAACAAAAGACTCTAAAACACAAATCATCACCTGCCAGTAAGGAAGAGGCTGAATCCTCTGGCTAACGACGAGCCACTGAACCCCATAGCCAACAAACCCTTCGATGGAACCTATGAGAAGAAGAACCGAGGGCGAAACATGGTTCGAAGCCAGACCTGCAACTAGACCAAAGGCTTTGCCAATATCTTTAGCCACAGAAAGATTATTAAGCTGCAGCTGAGTCAGTGCCATTAGCGACTTAAGCGCGTCTGAATAGTTTGAGAACGTGTAGTTGTTTCCGGCAATGGCTTGCACCCACACCGCCGTCACAAAACCCATCCATTTTCCGGCAGCCGACGTCGGAGAAGATGATGATAATAGCCGGAGACCCATTTGTGTTTTTGGTTTTTGGAGAAGATCTTGGATTATTTATATAAAGGGACGTTGGGTTTGTTGAATAATAATAATATATTTGTTTTTAAGGACGGGAAACCAGTCGTCGGGGAGTTTAATGAAACCATGGTGGTTGATGATTCCAAGAGTTTCTGTAAGAGTGCACAAGTGGTGATGCGTGTGGTACAAACGATCTTTTTGTTTTTTTAATGGGTGTGAGAAATGATAATAAAGAACTAAAAATAGAAAATTGAATGACAAAAATGGAAAACGAAACGGAATTGGATGAAAATAGTATGCACGAGGTTTGACTATTTATTAAAAAGAGTTGAATTTGGCTTTCTATAATTTGCGATGTAATAATCAATGTTTTGAAACCCGGACCGGCCGGTCGGACCGGGTCTACCGGGACCCGGAAGACATCCCGGTCCGGTTCTACCATACAACCCGTTTTCTAAAAACCCGGCCGGGTTGGACGCTTTCCGGCCTAACCAGAACCAGTGGACCGTCGGGTTAACCGGTAAAACCTTAAATTCAGGGCCGGCTCCGAGAAGACGAAATTTTTTTTTGGCCAAAGGCAAAAATTTTTTGAGGCCTTAAATGAAAGGAACATTTTATTGGGTTTAAACAATTTAATTTTAAATAAGCTTACTTAGGCTATGATTTGAGTTGTTTAAAAACTTTTGTATAAAAATAAACTTAAAAATGTATCTGATAAGACTAGAACCCACAACCTATTGGTTAGATGTTATACCTATTTTTCACTAGACCAAGCTAGTGGTCATGTAATTGTATTGAAACATTGATTATACATATTCTTTTTCATAAAAATATATATTTAAAAAAAAATTTGGGGCTAGTGGGGTGTCGGGCCTATGGCCGTCGACTACCCTGCCTCCCCTCATGGCCGGCTCTGCTTAAATTCGACCAAAAGCATCGATAATCAGCCTTAATTTCTATCAAAAACAAGCCGATTTGTGGCAAATTCCGGCGATTGGTTAAATCCAAACGCCCGGCATAATCGGGAGGTTGCCAAAGAGAAGATGCGGTGGTGAAGAATGATGAGATGAAAGTTCTATGAAAAAGAAAATGTATTATGATTTTGCTTCAAGTATTATGTGTGTTTGAAGAGGCGGCTGCAAGGGTGGGCTGCTTAGGGTTTAGGAGAAAAAATATGTTGAAATATGTATTATGATTTACTGGGAGGTAATTTGTTGAATATTGAATTATTTAATAAATGTAATTTAAAGTTTCTCTACGTATTCTAACTGATGTGTTGTTTTTTCTTTTTAATTTATATTTTATATTTAACTTAAATGTGTATTATATATTTGCCCGATATATATACATTTTACACACACATATATAGGTGGTGTGTGTATATACATATAATATTATTTATAATATCAACCGGGGCCAATGTCTGGTTCGACCTCGTGGGTCGGTCCGACCTGTGACCCAGTAAGATATCCGAGTCGATGTCCAGGTCGGGTTTGAAAACATTGTAATAATCAATTATGATATTTTTGGTAGAAAGTAAAGAGTCTTTAAACGCATATATTTGAATTTTGAGTACGTGTTAAAATCGTCCCTAATATTTGATAAATAATCTGGTTCTCATTTAAAAAATTTTGTTTTCAGGTAACTGAATAATTTGCCAATTACATCTAAATCATTAATTCCGTTAATTTTTAACCTTAAATTAAGGGCAAATTTATCTTTTTATATAAAAAATAAAAAATAAATAAACAAAAACCCAATAGTACACTAAGTAATAGAATGAGGCCCATCACACAAACTCATCTTTTTCATCCCTACCCCACAACACTCACCACCACCACCACCATTGTAGAAGTCACCCACCATGTGTCACACCCCGCCAAGGCAGAAGTACGAGTGTGTGACGTCATATATACCGTAAGCATATGATTATCGCCAACATAAATGTATTAGTATACCAATAGTTTTAAAAGTGTTCACAAACCATACTTGTTTTTAAACAAAAGAAGTTAAACATCAAAATGGTATCCTAATTATACAATGAGGTCCCGTCTTCATGATTCCTTACGTGCGTTGTTAATTCCCTGAAAAACTTACGTTTAAAAAGTCAACACAATGGTTGGTGAGTTCACAAGTTTTTAAGTCTTGATATGAAATCATGTTTTCATAAATTGTTGAATCAGTTCGCAAACAAGCATACGATAACTTATTGAAACAAATACGATGATCCTCCGTAGACTAGCTAAATCTACGAATTAATATGACGA
Source organism: Bidens hawaiensis (assembly GCF_021521415.1). Classification (NCBI taxonomy): domain Eukaryota; kingdom Viridiplantae; phylum Streptophyta; class Magnoliopsida; order Asterales; family Asteraceae; genus Bidens; species Bidens hawaiensis. The sequence goes on from NW_027498674.1 coordinate 14,738, forward strand.
ACCCTGAGCCTATAACCAAACCACGACTTATATCCTTTTGCCCTGTTCAAATCTCACAGATGGAATATACGCACCATGTTTCGATGCAATATCGGAGGTTAGCGCGAGTAACCTAACAGTAGGGGGAAATGTCAACGTCAAAAGTACTATTCATACTACGTTAGCTAATGGTTATAGTATGCAAGCAAGGGACTTATAGCACTACATAGTTCAACTCATGTTCGCATAAGGATTGTGTGTTTTGTTTCTAATTATCGTATATAAAGGATTGTGTGTTTTGTTTCTAATTATCGTATATAAAAGTAGATGCGTATGTCCCCCCCCCCCCTCCCGGATTAATAAAACAATAAAAGGGGGTAGTGAAACTCACCTTCTGAGTTAAGTTTTGTACAGACTAGTAATTTGATTAAGTCCAGTTCTCGTGACCTTCTATTTGCATACAACTAAAAGCCATATGTATGTAAGTGTACCTATGTATATATCTATACATGCATGCGTTATACATATACAAGCATACCTTCATTTGAATATTTAGACGAAATAATAGATTAAATTTTGTGAACAAATATAAACCTATGTATCAATTACCGCTAAGTAGGATTTAAATCAATAGCGTTCGAAAGAGGTCATCTCATATTCGTTGCCAATATTGTATAATAATATAAAAAAATTGTATAATATAGAATTCAAACCTTAAAGATTTGTTTAAGTACATTTCGAATTGTTTAAATAGTTTACCACCAATGTCCATATTTGTCGCATAAATCAAAAACTTCATGTAATTTCTTAAAAAAATTACTCAGATACAATGTATTGTGCATGTGTGTATGCTAGATTCGTTGTGATAAAACTTAGCCAAATTTATTCAAAGGAGAATTTACGTAAAGAAATCATGTTTAGTAATTGAACGAAAAATGACTTAATTTACGGGGTGTCACACCATGGCACACCTTCATTTCTGGTCGACCATCAATCATATGAATAATGGGTTTGGGTAATCTTCGTCGTCATCATCCTTGCTTGCAACAAAAATCATCGATTAAACCAAGTTTATAATCCCCACACAGTATTTCCAACCCAGTTTCAATTTCATTTCGTCGATTTCAACTCAAAACCTTGTAGAACCTTTTGTATACCACTATTGTACATTCTCTGTGTTTATATAAACCCACCCACCCTAAATTTCCTTGATTGACTACCATATTCCAAGTAATTCAATCCAATTACTGGTTGCCTGCTTCCTCGATTCAAACCCTTCCTGGTACGAATTTGACTTCAGTTGTTACAGTTTTGAATTTGGCAATTTTATAATTTAACTAATTACGTCATTAATTGACCATAAAGCTTGTTAATTTGGTTTCAGATACGAGGGATATAAAAGAGTTGTTTGTGGAATGAGGAAATTATTGGATAGGGTGAGAGCCACCGGTTTGTGCCGGAGATGAATACAACGGGTCTCCAAATCTATAAAATCTAAACCATCACCGACACTCATGAACCATCGTTTGTAACGGTTCAACCAGTTCAGACTGAAAATAATGACGTTTATGGCTAAAAACAATTTTTATCAAAAAATAATACTTTTTATATTAAAACCGGTTCTGCCGGTCCGGTTTTCCAGTTCTAAGGAAACTGGACCGGTCAATAAACCGAATCCTGGTTGGACCGGCTAGCCGGTCCGATCCGATCTCCACAACATTGTTTTTAAAGTGAAATGTACTATAGATGTTGGTAACTTTAAAACTTAAATATTTATAAGAATCTTTGAATTATTTTTTAATCACCTAATAATTTACTCATAAATATCCAACACCTTTAGTTTAACCCTTAAATCTTTAAATGAAAAGGGTGTTGGGTTTCAGTGATGATCAGTCAAAAATTTATTTATTAAAACTCAGTTTAATAAATATGTTAAATAATAACTAATACAATTAATTAATATAAGCACGCAGCGGAATAAAACAAGTAATTATCACCAAAACTAACCCGACGGGATCCGGTTACAAAATCATACGACCACGGAAATGATAACTAATTATTATTTAATTGCTGATGAGATAAATATACCTCGGTTAATGAATAATAGGTTGAGACACCGAGGTTCAACAAAAAATGCTAGGTGACGAACCGAACACGAGCTGGTGACGATGACGTAAAACGGCATCCGCGGCAGCAGTGGTTTACACCATCGGCAACAGGACATGGATGACAATAGCGACACAACAGTGGCGTTGGTGTTGTGGCTTCTTGTGACGGTGCCGAGTGAGGTGCAGCACGACGAGACAAACGGCGGTGATGCGGCATTTTTTCGGCTTGCAATGGTGGTAGCGGACCGGACAGCGGCTATTGTCGGTAGTTGCATGAGAGAGCGAGGGGATGGAGTTGGCTTTTTGGGTGTGACGACTCCTCCTATCTTGGATAATCTCACGACACCAAATCTTAGAGTGCAAGACTTCTCATTCTTTTTAGGTTATGATTTATTAGGTTATTATCTACCTATCTAATAAAACAATGGGTTTTTAAACAACCTTTATTAGAATTCACCAGAAGCTTTCAAACTGCCACATGGCAATTCCTAAATTTATTTAATTAAAATTATATTCAAACGTTCAAACCAATTATTCATCGTTCAAATATTCAAACAAGATGTAATCCAATGTTATACTTCTATCATCATTCATTGTTCAAATATTCAAACCAAATATTCATCGTTCAAATCCTAGATTTATTTAATTCACGTCTCACACCAAGCCTATCCAGCCACAGCAGATTCAATCAAATCCAATATTATACTTCACCCCTCTACTAACCCTAGCAGTAGCAGTTCAATCAAACCTTTCTAAACCATTTTAAATATTCCAACCTACTATTGAAAACCCACTGTCTAAACGAGTAACAATCACAGCTACAATCGGATTAGGATATCATCACATGTTCAATTTGTTGGGTTTCGTAGGCCTTTCGGTGTAGGCCCGGTTTATTATTTGAAGTCCAAAGGGCAGGCCCGGCCCGGTTTGGATTTCTTGTTTAATAAGATACAAATTTTAAGTGTATCTCTATATATTTGATGTCGTGTACTTGTAATCGTTGTCACTCAATAAAGATATACCTAGTTGCCACCCGTGGACGTAGGTCAGTTTAGACCGAACCACGTTAAATCCTCGTGTTGTTTATTGCTTTCGTGCCGTGTTCAGTTTCGTGTGTGTTTAATCCTAACAAGTGGTATCAGAGCTTAGGTTCGGATCACACAAAGAACACGTTGAACCGTTTCTTACGCCGCCGCGTCACCGCTAGCAGTCGCTAGGGTTCCGCCATCGCCGCCGTTATTTCTCGCTGCCGCAATAGCGCCGCGAGGACCAGCTACCAGGTTCTGTTTACGAAAGCTATTAACCACCGCATCACCACAGTATACCGCCGTCCGCATCACCATTAAGAAGCGCCACCGACCAGGTTTCAAAATCAAGTTGAAGAGAAAAGCAGGGTGTGTTCGATTAGAATAGGCAGATTGTTGAAAAGGTATCCAGAAATTGTAACTTTTGGATCGTGATTCGTGAAGGGTGTTCTTTTTTTTGATAAAAAGTGTTCTCACCAAAATTTGAGCATAATACACTTTTTTGTGTTGGCCGTGAATTAGAAGAAGACTTGTGGACAAGATCTATTATTCCTTTTTGGGTCATCAGGTAAGTTTAGTAGCCCAATAATTTTTTGTGTTTTTGGGCAGTTACTTTTATTTGTCTTGTGCCATAACTCGGGTTGTAGTAGTTCTAGTTTTCGTTTTTTTTTCTATTTTGGGTCGAGAACAGAGAATCAGATCCTGTTGTGCCAAGTACGAGCTAGGAACAGTTGAATCAAGATCCTATTTTTTAAGAATCGTTGTCAATCAGAAGAACTGTTAAAGAAATAGAGAACCAGTGCCAACCGCGTTTTTCAGGTTTTATTGTTTCAGTTTCTGATTTTCAGTTCGTTTTCGTTGCGGTTTAAATAGGTTGATTTTTAACAGAGTTCAGTAAAACAGTCGTTAAGTTCAGGCCCGTTCGTTGCCGTGTCTATCTCTGTTTTTATCCAGTTTTTCGTTTTAGTCATTGTCATGGCAGAAGACGGAAAGGTTTCGATACAGAAGTTTGACGGACAGAAGTTTGGTTGGTGGAAGATGCAAATTGAAGCGCTACTATGTCAGAAAGACTTGGATGTAGTGTTTGAGGATGAAAAACCTAAAAAGTTGTCAGAAGCAGATTGGAAGAGTTAGACAAGAAAGCTAGGGCTTGTATTACGTTGTCGTTGTCGGAAGATGTGGCATTTAACGTCATGAAAGAAACCACAGCCCGTGGTATGATGGACGCACTATCCAACATGTATGAGAAGCCTTCGGCAGCGAATAAGGTCTATCTTATCAGAGAGCCAGTGACAACTCGAATGAAAGAGGGTGGGTCAGTTACAACGCATATCAATAATCTTAATTCGAACCTCTCCCGCTTAGTGTCAGTCGGCATTAAGTTTGATGATGAAGTTCAAGGTCTTTTGTTGTTATTCTCTTTGCCCGATAGTTGGTCGCAAACAGTGACTGCGGTTTGTAGTTCGTCTACAAAGATTACTTTTGATGGGATTCGGGATTTGATTCTTGGAGAAGATTCAAGACGCAGAAATTCAGATGGATCATCAAGTGATATATTAGTCACAGAAGGTAGAGGTAGGGGAAAACAACGAGGCAGTGGGAGTAGGAAGAGGATTCATTCTAGGACTCGTAATGATATTGAATGCTGGGGTTGTAAAGAGAAGGGACACTTCAGGAATCAGTGTCCGAATGGTAAGAAAGAGGTGAACGTTACAGAAGTCAACACTGCAGAAGAATGCCCAGAGGATGAGTCTTACGTTCTTAGTGCTGAGGATAACGTTGATGCTTGGGTGATGGATTCTGGTGCATCGTTTCATGTCACTCACTGTAGTGAAACGATAAAGAATCTAAAGTTTGGGGATTTTGGAAAGGTTCAACTTGCGAACGATGATATTCTAGAGGTTACGGGTATGGGAGATGTTGATTTGATAACTTCAGCTGGTACTTCTTGGACTTTGAAAGATGTTAGGGTTATTCCAAGTTTAAAGAAAAGTTTGATTTCAGTTGGGCAGTTGGATGACCAGGGTTACGATGTTAAGTTCGGGAATGGGCAGTGGAAAGTAGTCAAAGAGAATCTCGTTGTTGCTCGTGGCAAGAAAATAGGTTCGTTGTATATGGTCGATATGTCACCGAAAGGAGTGGATCCAGTTTTGGTGAAAGACAAAGTCCGGTTCACAGAATCTCGTGGACAGAAGAAGGTTCGTTTTGCAAGTAACAAACACAGAGCCAAAGTGAAGATTCAGGATGAACGAGCTAGGAAGGTTAAATCAGTCAAAGGACATCGTGACAGTGGGAGCACAGGTCGTGTTTCAGTTACAGTTCAAGGTCGACAGTGGATTAAGAAAACCAGTATTCCAGCTGTAAAAGTCTCCCCAGTGAATTACTTGCTGAATATGGAGAGTGTTTGTTCTCAGAGTATCTCGGGATCCGGTAGTTTGTTTCAGTGGGAGCCGGTAGGGACAGAGAACGGGTCAGGGGCAGGTTTAGCCGTGACTGACGTGTTGGAGCTCCGGGGAGCTTCAATGGGCCTTCAGGTTAATTGATGAGAAGGCGGTGGCAACTAGAAGTTAAATGTTTAGATTACAGAAGTACAATCAGGAATGCAGACGAGAGTACTCAAGGCCTCCGAGTGGGAGTTTGTTGGGTTTCGTAGGCCTTTCGGTGTAGGCCCGGTTTATTATTTGAAATCCAAAGGGCAGGCCCGGCCCGGTTTGGATTTCTTGTTTAATAAGATACAAACCCTAAGTGTATCTCTATATATTTGATGTCATGTACTTGTAATCATTGTCACTCAATAAAGATATACCTAGTTGCCACCCGTGGACGTATGTCAGTTTAGACCGAACCACGTTAAATCCTCGTGTTGTTTATTGCTTTCGTGTCATGTTCAGTTTCGTGTGTGTGTTTAATCCTAACACAATTGTGTTACTTTGATTCGCAGGTTCAATCACAGCTACAGTCATATTGGGATATCATCACATGTCGCAAAGACTGACGATGGTAAATAAACATATTCACTCTGATTCGCAGCAACAATCGGAATCGAACGATTCACCTTAACATCTCAAGTTAATTAAGGTCCAATCAAATCAATCTTTTATGTTGTAGTAATCTGTAAATATTCTATCAAGTTCAGTATAATATAAAGTAATTGTAGTACATATTTTGTATTAATTTAAAGTAAGTCAACATTAGTGTATTTATTTGTTTATCGTACTCCTAATGATGTTGATGATGGGTGCAATTAATGAATAAAAAGATGACAATTGTAGTTGTTTTTGGTATATGTGATATTAATGAATAATGTGTGAAATAAATTGCACAACATTGAACAATGAACACACAGTACTAAAGCGAGTAAAATAGCGTACCCATTATTCACAAACATGACTTGAAGAATCCTTAGGGTGATAATCAGTACATTCGGGTTGGAAGGTTACAGTAATTTTAAAACGTGTTAAATTATTCTTAAACGGTTATTAGGGATGAGATCAATACCGTATCGGTACTATACCGGTTCCAATAACGAAAGTACCACGGTTCGGTACCGGTAGCAGTACCGAAATTTCGGTAATTTACCAGTTCAATACCGCTTTAGCATTTTATCTTTTTTTATTACCATTTAACTCATCACTATATTAATTTATGGTGTAATGGTAACTTGCAGAAAATCAAACAAACACTCTAAACTTAAACTTGTCAGTTTATCACTTTATGGTGTAACACATATTTTTAAACTGAAAAAACAACATAAGTACCCGGCACCGAAACCGTTTACAATCGGTCGGTACGGTATTGGTACTTTATTTGGTTTATGGTAAGGAACTTTTATTGGTTTATATGAGCAAAATTTGACTTTGTTTTAATTTGCATTTTCAAGCAATGCTTTACGAGAAACACATTTACGTTGGTTGTTGGATTTTAACAAGATTATCAAAGTCATACAAACCCATTTATATGAAAATCGCAGCGGATTATAAAGTTTTAAATCTTGTTAGTTTGATTAATATAAAACGAATTTTATATAGATAAACCCAATGCCCAGCTCCATATACGATAATACATGCTATCAAAACAACCATAGGGTGTTTTAGCATATTACCTTTCAAGATGAAACTTGAAGAAGAAAATGATCTTGAATGGCTAGTCTTTAATGAAGAAGATCCTCAAGCTTGTATACCCACAAGCCAATAACAAAGCACCCTTGATTTGCTAAGATTTAGACACTTGAAACTCCTTCTTGATCCTCCTTGATTTGGCCGGAATTATCAAGAAGAAAGAGAGATTTTACTTGCAAGTTTGGTGTGTGTGAGAGAGAAAAGTTACATCCTTTGCACACTTTTCCTGGCCAACCAACTTACATGCATTGTCTTGAAAGTGTATATTAATAAATAGATGAGAGAAAGATATTCCCTCATAAATATTCAAACCCTTTCAAATTAATTATTTATGTAATATTTGTTACATAATATAATGTAAGTAACATGCATCATGTTATTTAACCAACTTAAATAACATTATAAAATATCTCTCTCAAAATATAAATTATCCATATAATTTATTTACCACACAAGTGCAAATATTTAGAAACCCATTTTCTAAATGTCGTAAGTGTTGATATTTATTTATTAGATCATATCTTAAAATAAATATCGTGGGTGTTTGTCTAGCTTGTTATTGGGTATGACCCGACTTGGATCATAACGTACTAGCCACATCAACTTTAATATGTGTCTTGGGCAGACCGATTTCAACAATCTCCCACTTGCACAAGATACATAGAAGATTGATGCAAATAGCAAATATCGCCTAACAACGGTTTACTACCCCTAATACGTATGACGAAGTGCCATTCAATAACATCATCCCCTTCAAGTCCCTCACTTGAAAATGATTTAGGTGAATCTATCATTTATCCTTTTGCCTCAGATGTCATGTTAAATCCAGAGACACAGAGTGATCATTCTCTGTTGATTTAACTTATCAGACCTTAAACATCTAACTCTCAATGAATAAGAGGGACAAATCCCCTTTTGACTACATACGTCTCTCACAATCACCTAGTACTATACTTGAGCTTAGGCTTATCTACCGTCGTCATGTTTCAGAGTAGTGAAGAACCAAGTCAAAGCATAATATTTGGTGAATATCAAGACCCAATATGTATCTCAGGTCGGAGGATACTATGATATTAGCCTTTACTCAAATTTAATTATGACCACCAATGACAAGCATTCCATGCAGTAAAAATTTGAGGGCGGGTTAGTCCAATATTTATATCTCATAAATATCTATGAACCTTGGCAGCAAACCCTTGCTCTATATTCATACCTTATGAATATCCACCAATACAAGTTCATAATAGTCTACCTTCATATTTGTTCCCACAAATATGAGCGACTACAGACATTTAAAATAATTAACTTAATCACGGATTTAAACATGCTAAAATGGAACATAACTCAAATGTCATACTCATAAACCATAATCATATGAATGAGTCAAAATAACAATTGTTCTGATATCCAGATACAAAATAGATCAAATCCAATCACTAGAATATCGAAGTCCTAAGGTGCAAGTATGACCCTCATGCTTCGGCCTTTCAAGGAGCTTCGTGAGTGGATCTGCAATATTTTGATCAGTGTGAACTTTGCGAATACATATCTTTCTATTTTCAACTTCATCCCTTATGTAGTTGAATCTCCGCTTAATGTGCCTCGTCTTTTGATGTGCACGGGGTTTCTTGATTTGAGCAATCGCACCCTCGTTGTCACAAAAGATCTCTAGAGGGTCCTGAATGGCACGAACTACCCCTAGATCGGCAATGGATTTTCTTATCTTAGAAGGTCTTTAGAAGGTCTTATTCTATTGATATCTAGTTGGTAAGTCGATCTTCGGGAATAGATCAGGTCCACCTTGAAACTGATCAGATAGATCATCAATTCTTGATAATGGCCATCGAATTTTAATGCTCAGTTTGTTCGGTTCCAGTTCCTGGAGCTGTTTGAATAGATTTTGTTTTTCTAATGACGCCAATCTGTACGGAGATCTAGATATCGGTGCGTCATCTTATACAAGATCTAGTATAGACTTGATGTGCCTTGACGGGAAATGTATAGGAAAATCTATGCGGAAAACTTCTACATAATCTTGAGTTGTAGGCTTATCTCAAGGCGTAGGGTATTCTTATAATAACTCGTGTGTCTTTTTTTATTTGCACTACGTCCTTGATTGTTGCTTAAATGTAGTGTTAATGTATTGTGTGACTTGTTGAACTGATTTTTCATTGAAGGTCGATAACATAAATCTTCCAATGTCAGGTGTTTGTCTTATTTTAGGTGGCTTATTGTCATTTCTATTATTTTCGAATAGCAGAAATAGACAAAGGTCATTATTAATTATTGAAGGCATGTGAATAAATATAGGAAATATTCACAACCACATAATAATCGATAAATCAACCCAAAAGATAATCGTGATAATGGAAAAATTATCATACTTGTTTCAGAGTTACTAAAATAACTACTAAATAGGTGTGAATACGTATCAACACCAATCACAAGTTTTCGAATTTTCCTTACCAAAATATCTAAGGTATAGGATATCTAACTAGAGTAATAAGAGGGAGTTACTAGAAGTCTAAGTATTCCCTAAATAGGTTCTAAGAATTAAAACAACAACAACATCATGAGAATCTGGAAAGATAGGTTCACATCCTCATCCTCTGATTAGCAACGATTTTAAACGGATCTAGCGTAGGAAGAAGAAATATGGCTTAAGGTTAATGGGAACTTGGCTCTACGAGTGTGTGTGAATAATTTCTCTAAAAAGAATATTAAGATTCACAGAAAAGGCACTGGCGCAGTGCACAATTGATTGTACAACAGAGGTCGTTGGGGGCGATCCTTCGACCTACTGTCGATGTTGCGAATCTTGATAATAGTGTGTGAACTAAATTTTTGTGACATGTAACATAATCTGTACTAAGTAATTGCTAGTTGGCATGTTTAATCCTATTAAACATCATATCGAGCGTCAGTGTGGAAGCGTGTGTCGTTGTCGGCCATGTATAACGAGCTCAGTTTCAGGATCGAATCATAACATGTATTTACTCTTGAACAATTGTACCAAATCAGCAAAAGAATCAGCAACTATATGATGTACTCGTGAAGTTGTATCTGCTGCAACTACTCGTGTAAGAATCTGATGTGCAGCAGCAGCAACAACAATTTTACTCGAACAAAAATCATTTAGCAGCTCAAAATTACCAAAAAGCCGCTTACGAAATGGTGCAGGAGATGCATCAAATAACCCATAAACCAGTAGCTGTACCAGAATCATGTTAGCATCAACAGCAACCCACGACTATCAGCAGTGTGTTCGAACTTTGTGAATGTCGGTAATTAAGTATTCGTGATATTCAGTAAGTACTCGTTCGTTAAGAGTGCTCGGATAATAAACACTTGGATTTTCTGCTCATTAAAGTCATTTTAGCTGCATACGTCCACTGACTATATCTTCCATTTAACACCTTTAATAGCAGTCCTTTAAATAATTATGCAGCAACAGTTTTTTTTATTTACCATTTGACCCTCGTGAATTAGATCAATAAATAAGTACACGAGCCTGCAATTATCAAGATGGCCATTGTTGGAAAGAAATTGATCAGCAACAAAATGGTAACATAGTGCAGCAGCAGCATCAGACTTGTACTTTTAGCAGATCAGACTTGTATCATTTGTTGAATTCTTATATGTGCTTTAAATTTACAAATCTGCCCCTGCATTTAACTATTTTGCATCAGCTTTTGAGACAATGTGTATGCAGCATCATTTTACCCAATCTACCCTTGTTACAACTACATAAACAGCTTGTATCGCTGCTGAAATACGACAATGCCCCTCAACTTATGCATCAGTAGCTTGTACATATGCAGAATTTGATTGTACCAACCGTGAATAAGTCTTAGATCATTTGACTACTCGTCTATGCAATAGAATAACAATCTGCTCAAGAAATTACCAGCAGCAAAACTAGTCGTTAACAAACGATTAAATGCTTGTGAAAGACCATATCAGCAGGTGCTGCTTGAAAATAATCTAACAACTACAAAATTAACTGTTTTACCCCTGCTATTATCATTTTGATGTGCAGTAGCAGCTCATAATCGTATAGCCAGCTGCAGCAACCAATAATTGTTTGTTTAAGAGATAACTATTTGTGAATTAATTGCTTAATAACGTCAACTATAGCTACTCGTTTGCTGCAGAATGCGCAAGTGGTTGCAACAATCATTTCTAAATGCTTGTGAGTGATCTATTGCACAAGCATCCATCAACTTGTGATTGAACGCCCATGTCAGCAACCTGCTCGAGAACAATCAACAACAACATCTGCCCGGGACTAATAAAATTCAACAATAACATCATAATAATCTTACGAACCAGAATCAATAACCAACTTACCCTAAACACGTGATTTCAGTTTTCCCCCAATTTTGAACATAAGAACCCTAACTTTCAGATATGAAATTAAACACTTCATACATGAATTAATCATTGAAATCTCATCAAATAATCACGAAATCAACATCCTATAACCAATCATTCATCCATTTCATCAAATAATCCGATCTAGAACATTAAATATAAACGAGTTCGGCCAAAAACGAACCTAATACAGTAATCTGGATGAAACTGACCATATAAACGAGAAATCGATTTTGAATCTCCAAACTAATCATCAACTTAAGCATCAATTCACATAAGTCATATTCGAATCATCAAATTTCGTCCAAAACCAAGCAAAAACCCATAAAAACTTCAATAACGTCCATGGGATTCAAGAGCGAATTGAATCAAATTCAGCGATTAGTCTGAACGATTCGGTAACTCGCTTTGATACCAACTGACAGAACCGAGCGTCAGTGCGGAAGTGTGTGTCGTTGTCGGACATGTATAAACGAGCTCGGTTTCGAGATCAAATCATAACATGTATTCTCTCTTGAACAATAATAATGGACGGATGTGGAGAGTTCGATTTGATTAACAATCAATAATAGGAAAAACAATTGTAATGAAAACAAAAAAGATAGATGTAGAAGTATGATTTCATTAACCGAATGATATTCATCAAGAACACTCATACATACATTCATACATACATAATCATAAAGGAACGGCCACCCGGGGAGAGCTCTTCCCCGGGGGCAAACTCTCAACACAATGAAAAATCTCACAATACCCACATGAACTAAATAAATGACCTAAGTCATCTATTTATACTAGTCTTGTGCTTTGGTCTTCACTCCACCGCCACTTGGATAAGACTAGAGGAATAAAATATAATATAATATTTTACCCGACAAATGCTTCAATTACTTTTTATAATATCTTGTTGTCTTTCTTTAATTTCTTATTATAAACGAGCAACTATATGATGCGCAGGCCTAAAATATAATACCCAACACCATCAACACATTTGTACGCCATGCTTCGGTGACCCTATTCACATTTTTAAATCAATTCGTCCTAGTTACACGCACGTGTGAATTTGCATATACAAGTGGTTAGGTGACCTTTATCCCACAAATATGACAAACCCACCTCAAACTCACAAGTTTTTTCCAATGTGGTTAGATGACCTTTATCCCACATCAAGTTCCCAAGTGATTCGAGTGTTGTATAAAAGGATGGGTTTAAACTTGTTTTAAAAGGGATTTAAGTTTTTTAAATTCTGGACTGGAAAACTATTTATGTACCTTGCATTTGCATGCATTCAAATGTATGGTAACTTTGTTTGAAAACCAATTTTCAAAGTTCCTTATAATAAAACCCATTTTATTGTGAAATCATTAACCTTTAATAAAACCAATTTTATTACCTAATGACTTCTAAGGAACCAATTTTATGCAAGTTGTTGACTTTAATTGTTAACAATCCATATGCAAAACAAAACATAAATAAATCAAATAAGCATAAATACAACAACCACAAGTCCATAACCATAGCCACCTAAAATGACAACACTTGTTGACCGAAACAAGTGTGCCAAAAGGTCTCTCCTAAGGGACGAGAATGACACAAAAGGCATGTGTCGGTGAACTCCCACTTAATCCCGCATCCATATGCTTCAAGTGTCCACCTTGTGTTGTGACTCTTCCACTTTATTTGGGCTTCCATTTGGGCTCCAACTTCAGCTCCTAGCTTTCTTGGGCCTCCGTGTTTGAGTTTTTGGCCATTGGGCTTAAATCCCATCCTGGACTATAAGGTCCATTAAGGCCCAAAACTAAGACCGTAACTTTTTTGCATCTTCTTTTACAAAAAATATATCCTAATACATTTTTCTCTAGTAAAATAAATACAACTAATCTACTTATTATTACAAACCAATATGAAATGATTAAATAGATTACAAACCCGAATAAATGAATATTATAACCATATTGAATAAACCGAATAAATCACAACACAAACACACATCCCAAAGGTCATGCTAGGTTATGAACATCCAAATTCACATCCAAATATGCAAGGTCTTAGAAGACCAAAATGATTCCCCTCTTACCCATAAAACTTTCGGCCAAGGTTAACCAAACCGAAAGTTTCGGGTTTTGTCCAAACAAAATAATTAATCATCATATGACTTTAATTCTTCAAGATTACCACATGCATGTAAATTATAATCTTGAAGAACCAAGGGGTAACCAAAAGCCAAAAAACTTTCAGCCATATGGTGAACCACACCAACCCGAAAATTTTTTGATCTATGAAGCATGTATCCGTATATCGGGCTCTTGATGCCAATGTTAGGTTTTAACAGGATTATCAAAGTCATACAAACCCATTTATATGAAAAACGCAGCGGATAATAAAGTTTTAAATCTTGTTAGTTTGATTAATATAAAACGGATTTTATATAGATAAACCCAATGCCCGGATCCATATACGATAATACATGCTATCAAAACAACCATAGGGTGTTTTAGCATATTACCTTTCAAGATGAAACTTGAAGAATAAAATGATCTTGAATGGCTAGTCTTCAATGGAGAAGATCCTCAAGCTTGTATACCCACAAGCCAATAACAAATCACCCTTGATTTGCTAGGATTTACACACTTGAATCTCCTTCTTGATCCTCCTTGATTTGGCCGAAATTATCAAGAAGAAAGAGAGAGTTTACTTGCAATTTTGGCGTGTGAGAGAGACAGAAAAGTTACAACCCTTGCACACTTTTCTTGGCCAACTAACTTACATGCATTGTCTTGAAGAGTATATTAATAAATCGATGAGAGATAAATATATTCCCTCCTAAATATTCAAACCCTTTCAAATTAATTATTTATGTTATATTTGTTACATAATATAATGTAAGTAACATGCATTATGTTATTTAACCAACTTAAATAACATTATAAAATGTTTCTCTCAAAATATAAATTATCTATATAATTTATTTACCACATAAGTGCAGATATTTAGAAACTCATTTTCAAAATGTCGTAAGTGATGATATTTATTTATTTATTAGATCATATCTTAAAATAAATATCGTGGGTGTTTGTCTAGCTTGTTATTGGGTATGACCCGACTTGGATCATAACATACTAGCCATATCAACTCTAATATGTGTCTTGGGCAGACCGATTCCAATAGTAGTTATTATTATTATTTGTATTCATTAGTTGGGTCTGCAATTATAAGTTTTCTTACTTTTCTTTTCAATTTAATAAAACACTAGTATTTAGACCCGCCGTGTTGCGGAGGGTGCTTTGAACACACAAAGTATTGAACATTCAAATCTGATTTTGTGGTAATTGCTCTTCTGGTTGGTTCCATTCATCCTCAACCCTATCACCATAGTCAGATTCCAAGAACTAAGGCTAATTTTGTCAATAACTTCATTTTATAGCATCTGTGCTAATATTAATGAAAAAAACATTTGTCATATACCAAGTTAGCTACATGACCACATATGTTATAAACCGTATATGCTACACCTAGCTTGATTTTAACATATTTGAAAACATAAGGAATTTACTTGCAAGAAATAATATCAGCATTTCGCAACTCATTAAACGTGAAAGGATTTCTTATTTTCTTCACAGTTTGGTCGTTACTCAGGGAATCACCCAACAGTCTAAAAATAAAAAATAAAAAATAAAAAATTAATTTTATATTCAAATAACTTGATTCTTAACATGATATACAGAAATATTGGTCACAAAAGAATGCAGTTACGATGAGGTTTTACCTGAATGTGAAAAATGCAAGAAGAATGCTAGCGACAGACAACCAACTTTCATCAGTTTTTGGTGACAAATTTGACCCGCGATTACAGAAATAATAGTGTATATGTTAGTAAAATATAATTCCTTTTGAAAGATACTTAGTTTCACATGAATGAGTTTTTGGGTGTTTACCTTCCAAGGGCTTTGGGCCTTCTCGATGTGTCTTTAAGGATTCATGAGTTGCCAACTTGAAGTAGTAGATTGGTATGTTGGCATTGCTGAGAGGTGTGAGGACCGTCTTTCTTCCTATCAAAGTATTCTTGTTGAATCAAGTCTACTATGACTTCAATTTCATCACACTGAACCAAATAATTTAATTCGGATTAACGAATATAGGGATTTTGGAAGTGTCATGTAAAAATTGTATGATAAATCATACGATACTGATATCAGAATAGATAACTCACATTAGTCCACACGCAGGGAGGAGAGGTCTTTTTGGACTGTTGGAATCCGTTTCTTTATATATAATCCTTCTCTGTATTGGTAAGGGAATTGAACGTGGTTTGATGTCGTGGATACGTAGTAATTTCAACTCCATTCAAATATCTGTGACACTCTTATGATAGCTGTTAGCATGAACACTATTATTTATGAGGTAAATAATAAAAGAAACAATGTGTATACTGTGTGTGTAAGTATATAGTTAAGGTATGTTGAGTATCAAAATTATTGCGCTGGCAAGGTGGTGTGTATCATTTCAGTTTACTTATTAAGTTCAGCTCCTTTTAAATGTGTATTGACACTATTATGTAGGATGATTCAGTTGTTTATCTACTTCATGCAATCAACATTTTGTATTTTAAAAATGTTTTTCACCATCTTAAAACTTCTTTTTTTTTCACGGTTTGCATGAATTAGTGGGGCTCAACATGACCCAAAATACCCTTAAAAAATTGAATACATAAGACATCCTTGAAATTTTCTTTTCTTAAAAAAATTTAGACCTGTCATCTAGGTTTTCAACAACAGACACTAACACACAATATCATACATCAAGAAGTATAGTTATAAATACAACTGAAATCGACCATCTACTAAACAGTGATGTAACTCAAAATAATCGTGGAGTCAGGCATTTAGTCGAGCAACTAATGCGCAAGTAAAAAATCCAACAGTCATGCAACAATTAGCAAAGAACAAAGCAACCGAAAGGGTAAAGATGCACCGAATAACAGCACTTCCAAAGACCACAACCAACCGTGCGACTGAACATTAGTAAGAAAAAGAAAACGGTTAGAAAGTAATTACAGAGGAATGAACATCTTGACAGCCAAAAATCCAAAGCATAACTGAACATGTTAATGGAGTTATTGAATAAATGAATAAAGGGTTGTAGGTTCCCAGCCGGATCTACACAGGAGTATCTCGTAACACGAGGGTGAGGAATCCCCACGTAATACGATACGAGCGTAAGATATATAATACGTTGAGACGATACACAAACACACGTTACAATACTAATAAACACGTTGTATTGCAACTCTTCAACACGTGATCTCGAATATCACTTACACGTACTACCCAAAAACAAAACTTTTTCTAAACAAGCCGAAATTAGGCATATATAGGCCTCGACAACTTCGCCTAACAGACTAGGCGAAGTTGTCTTAACTTCGCTTGTCCACAAGTTCGCTTACATCAGACGAACTTGTGTGACACCATATCTAAAACCGAAACAACCAATCTAACACGATTACAGACACATACAAAACACTAGATACTGAACCACTGACATTATGCACCAACAGACTCCCCCTTGGCAGTAGCTTCATATCTCTATCTTCATTCACGTGTCTAGTAATCCCCAAAATCTCGTGTCAGCCGTCTTCAAGCATGAACGCCCTGTCTAACACAAACAAAGACCACTCTCTGGTACTTCTTGGCTTTATCTTTCCATGCAGGAATATAGAATATCTTCTTATCGTTTAGCACCTGCAAGTCAGCTTGAGACAAGTTTACCAAGTGCATGGGATCATACACTCTCAGAACTTCTTGTTCATCTTCATCTTCCATAACCGCTTCAGCTGTTTGGCTATCAACATACCACCACTTTAGATTCTTTAAAACATCCTTGGGCATTGTCTTCATCGGCACTTCTTCCAAACACCGAACCGGCTTATATTTCATCACCATCCAAGGTTTGTCATCAGCTCGCATTCCTCTTTCCTTATCTTCAACTAGCTTCCCTTTCTGCGGCTTTAACAACTCAAACTTTTTCTCTTTCACACTTTCTTTCCACACAATCTTCCCAATAATTCTGGCCATATTATCATTACTTCTATTAATCAACCCCAATTTAGTCAAATCCTTCACCTCACACTCAGGCAAGGCATTGAGAGATCTCAACATCCTCTTAAAGTACTGAATCCCATCAAAGCGTTTCATCACAAATAACCTCAACTGCTCATCATACAGCCAGCAAATAATACCCTTCTTCGACTCAGCATACCCTTTGATATTGTAACTCTTTTTGAACATTGTCGGAACCGCTGGCTTCTTTGTCTTAACAAACCACTGAGCGTAGCCTTCTTTTCATCTCGGTTGTTCTTCCCACTCAGACTCATCTGACACATCCATATCTTGACTCACATTGCTTTTGTCAACGTCTGGAATATCATGTTCTACACTGTCATCCACAATCTCTCCCTCTTCAATCTCACTATCAATCACAATCTGTTCTCCTATCTTTTCTATCTCCTCAACATGTAACACATCATCATCACCCACAACATCATCATCCAACATTTCTTCATCATCCACAACCACAACATCTTCACCACCTGATCCACCTGTTGTACCAGTTGACTCCCCCTGAGATGTGGAAGTCCCAAGAGTTTGTTCAGTTCTTGGCAACTCACCACCTGCACCTTTCGATGCATTGGGATCATCGTCTCTATCATGACTCTTCTTTGTTCTCAACTCGTCGCCCTTGCAGCTCGTCTCCCCCTGAGATGCTAAGAACTGCTTTAGAGCATCAAAAACTTTACCATGTTCAACAAGGAGGGACGATTGGATCTGATTCTCTGCTACAAGGCGCTGGATAGCTTGAGTCTGGATTAGATTGATTCTTGACTGTTCAGCAACGACCCGTTCAAGAGCAGCTATCCTTTCAGAATCGGATAAGGTAGCATCAAAATCAAACCGCATATGAGAAACGTATTGAGCATAAGGTGGAGGTATTCCTAAACTAGCTGGAGTGTCAGAAACAGACTGAAAAGTCTTCAGGTAAACGGCTATCCTGAAGATCCAATGGATCAGCTGGACCGACCACATACGAGTACGTTTCCTTCTAACTAAGTATAAACGACTACTTTTCAGCGAAAGAATAAAAACCCATCATAAACCGCCCCGGTCACTTTCAGTCATCTGGTTAATGGCTATCCTCATAATCTACTAGTAGAAGTAAGGACCAAACATATCCGAAGATGTGTCCTTCAAACTGAAGCAACCGACATAATTCTAAGCGAAAGTGATGTGTTTTTTTTTAAGAAAAACGGAAAACAAGGTTACTCGGGATTGATCATCCCATTAAGTTCAACAAGATTTTGAAAACGGGATCGGTCAAACGCTTTAGTAAAAAGATCGGCGAAATTATCCAACGAATCAACCTTTTCTAGCACAATTAATTTCTTCTCAGCACAATCCCGTATAACATGATGATGAATGTCAATATGTTTAGTTTTGCTGTGTTTGACGGGATTGTTAGTTACTGAGATTGCAGCAGTGTTATCAATGCAAATAGGGGTTTGAGTGAAATTCAGACCGTAATCGCGCAATTGCTGTTGTATCAAAAGAACCTGGGAGCAGCAGTTCGATGCTGCCATGTACTCTGCTTCGCAGGGGGAAATGGCTACTGAGGTATGCTTTTTGCACTGCCACGACACCAATCTTCCTCCCAGAAACTGACATCCACCGGTTGTTGACTTCCTGTTCTGATTGCAACCTCCATAGTCAGAATCTGTGTAAGCTACCAAATCCAGTTCTCCCCCTTTCGTGTACCACAACCCCAACTTAAGCTTGCCTTTGAGATACCGCAATATTCTTTTCACTCTCTTCATGTGAGATTTCTTCGGGCTTGCCTGAAAACGAGCACAAAGACAAACTGCAAACATAATATCAGGTCTAGATGCAGTTAAATACATTAAAGAACCTATGATTGCTCGATATTGGGTGGGATCCACGTCTTCATCACTGTCAGAGCAGCACCCAGTTTGTGGTTGATGCAAACTGGAATATCAAATGGAGTGCTATTGTCCATCTTGAAGCGTTTGAGCACATCATGGACATACTTTGTTTGATGAATAAGCATCCCATCTTTCTTTTGATCTACCTGCAATCCCAGAAAGAAAGTTAATTCGCCCATGGCGCTCATTTCAAACCTCTTTTTCATGACTGCTTCAAATTCCTGACACATGGCGACTCTTGATGCAGCAAAAATGATGTCGTCCACATAGACTTGAACGAGTAGAAGATCACCCCCTTTTCTCTTGACAAACAGTGTGCTATCGATTTTTCCTCTTTCGAACCCATTCTCAAGCAAGTAATCAGACAGAGTTGCGTACCAGGCACGAGGAGCCTGATGTAGCCCATATAGAGCTTTACTCAGTTTGTACACATAGTCGAAAGCTTATCATAGTCGAAAGCTTCATCAGGTCCCGTGCTAGGCTTTGGTGATTTGTAACTCGTAATGTCAGTGTTACATACCACCTCAACCTTGCTGTTCGATAAATTAAAGACTCTTCTGTTGGGTGTCCCAACAACATATCCGACTAAAATACCTTCATCGGCTTTTTCACCAAATTTTGAGTTTGTCTTTAATATCGTACATGGGGACCCGAAAGGTTCAAGACCATTCAGGTTTGGCTTTCTACCATGCATGAGTTCATAACAAGTTTTATTTAAACTTTTAATAGTTAAAACACGATTAAGGATATAACAGGCTGTGGCAACAGCTTCAGCCCAGAACACCACGGGAAGTTTAGCATCTGCCAGCATGGTTCTGGCTCCTTCAATTAGCGTTCTATTCTTCCTCTCAGCTACCCCATTTTGTTGCAGAGTATACGGGGCGCTGTATTGATGGTCTATCCCTTTCTGTAAGCAGAACATCTCCATCTGGTAGTTCTTGAACTCTGTACCATTATCACTCCTGATGTACTTAACCTTTCGCCCAACAATATTTTCAACCTTGGTAATCAAGTTAATTACCAACTGAACTGTCTCATCTTTTGCCTTCAGAAAGAATACCCAAGAGTATCGAGAGTAGTCATCGGTTACAACCAAGCAGTATGACGTTCCACCTAGACTCTTTACATTCACGGGACCAAAGAGATCCATGTGAAGTAGGTCTAGGGTACTGAAAATTGAGTTAACCTTCTTAGAGTGATGAGGTTTTATGTGTTGTTTTCCCTACTTGCACGACAAGCATTGATCTTCAAAGTTAAAATTCTTTAAGGGAACACCAAGCACCAGCCCATTCTTGACAATGTAATTCATCTTGCGAAGATGTATATGTCCCATTCTTCGATGCCATAAGTCTGACTCAGACTCAGTTGCCTTTGACAGAAGACATGATTCTCCTGTTGTCATCTCAGTTGACCTCATATCCATTACATACGTATTCTTTTCTCTTGGAGCTCTCATTACCACCCATGCCTCTGGTATCTTGAAACCAGGATAAAGGACGATTCCCTCGTTTTTAGTAAAATGCACCGTGTATTCTTTGTCACAAATCTGAGATACACTCAACAAGTTATGCTTCAATTCTTCTACAAAATTCACCTTCTCTAACTTCATTTTTCCATTCGTCACAGTTCCAATACCACTGATTCTACCTCCACTCTCTCCAGCGAAACTAACCCTACCACCTTGAACAGGTTTCCAATCACGTAACAAATTCTTGTTACCAGTCATGTGCCGGGAATAGCCACTATCCACAACCCACAGATTGTTTACAGCCCTGTTCGACTGTTCCTGCACAATTAGAGAAAAAGATTAAAATCTGGGGACCCAAGACCTACTGGTCTTGGGTCGATTAAATCTGTTGACCGGCATCCAGCACTTTGGTTGCCCAAAGTCAGTTTGAGAATGATTTCTGTAAGTTCTGAAAGGAAACCTTCTCGAGGATTGACTATGAGGCCATCCAAACCTTAGTGAATTAACTGAGTTATAATTGTTGGTTTGGTTGTTAACTGGGAAAAACTGAGACCGATTTCTTTGAAATCTTGGATTAGTCCAATATCTGAAATTTGATGAGTTCGCAATCTTACCCGTATTATAATTAAAATTCCTTTTATTCTCAGATTTCGAAGGCCTCATACCTCTAAATATTCTCTGGTTTAGAGGACAATCAGCAATAAGGTGTCCTATTTGATTGCATCTGAAATAACTTCTGTGTTCAACTTTCGTCTCAACAGTTGTTGCAGATGTCGAGGTTGCATTACTACCCGTTGGTCTAACATATGGTGGGACGAACGAGTTTAGGGAAGAATTCTTTTCATCAGGCTTATATTCCTCCCCATGTTTTAGTAACACTACCTCTTCTTTTATCTCACCCGATTCGGATGATTTGTCCGAATTTGATGAGACAGAGCTAGGAACATAAATCTCAACATTGGAAATTGGCTTACTCGTTTAGCTCTTATTAACTTCAGGTTCTTTAGTCAAAATTTTGACTGGAACTGTTTGACTAATCTGAACATCAGCAGATTTCTGATTACCAGGATTATAGGTATAGTTATTGTTATACGGTGGTGGAACTTCAGAAAATCCAATTCCCCCTTTGTTAACTGGGGAACGTTGAAAACTTATGATGTGATCAAGCATTGCTGAAGAGTTTGTAAATTGTTCAATTTTTCTGTTTAGTTCCACCACTTTTACCTGGTAATCAGCTATCTGTTTATTTTTTTCAGCAATTAGTTTGGTTTTTTCTTCTAACACTTCATAACTAAGATCAATTACTTGTATTTTATCAGCTAGACTTGCTTTAAGACTTCTGATATTCTTTTCACTAGCTTTTATTTTTACCGAGCAACTGTTTTCTCTAGTTTTAGTGTAGTGATGATCTTCTTTTAACGTTTTAAATTGTGCATCCAAACTAATAAACTGATCAGTTACTGTTTTCAATTGTTCAGACAGATTTTCACATTGTATACAATGAGGTTCAGAACTTACCTCAGAGAGCTGATCGTTCACTTCTGCCATATATGCTTGATTTTCTCCCGTCTCCCGCTCACTTCCTCCAGTTTCGATGTTTACCAAATTAGCCTGTTCGAACACTTCCTCAACTTGTATATTCCAGTTGTATCCACCATTCTGTCTAGATACCATAGCTCTATTCTCACTACCACCCCCATTCTGTTGTGCAGGTCTGTTCAGACTTCGTTCGACTCTCTCATTTGTACATTCCTTAGCAAAGTGACCATTCTGTTGACAGTTGTAACATCGAACCTTTGATTTATCAAACCCTGGTCTTTCTCCAACAAACTTTCTACACGTTTTCTTCATGAATCTCTTTACCCTTCTTACTATCATAGCCATCTGCCACTGCAGATCCATCTCCTCCACATCATCAGCATCGATCTGATCATAGTCTTCATCCAAAGTTGCAGGGTCGACTATTTTACCTTTGATGTAGTTCTCATATGATGCAATGAAGGATGCATAAAGAGCAAACTGTTGTTCAGCTGATTTAACACTCATGGGCATCTGTGAGTAGTTGTAGCTCGGAACATTTGACGAGAAATTTTCAGTTGTGGCTTGAGGTTTTGAAGGATTACTACCTCCAACTACGAAACATACGTCGCCATCCATATTGAGAATCACATGACCATCACGAGTTGAGTTTGAATTTGATTCTCCCTTTGAGTAGTAGGCAGAGGATTCTGACTTTGAACTTGAACTTGAAGTGACTTTCGCACCATACATTCCCGGATCCTGAACCTGATCAGTTGGTGTCTCCTTCCGAACCATGTTAAGTTCAAAATTTCGTAACTTATTGACTGCTGTTTCCAAATCAATATTGGCAAATTCTTTATCCTCTCTCATCAAAACCGTATACATTTCCCATTTCGGTGGAAGAGCATCAAGAAGTTTCTCTACTATCTCTTCTTCTTTGTATTCAATGGAGTAATTACTGAGTTCGGTCATCAAGTGATAATATCTGGTGATGATATCGTCAAGTGATTCATTTTTCAAGTACTTGAATACAGAGAATTGGGTTTTTAGCAGCTTTGTCTTGGAAGCACGTATCCCCACATTACCTTCATAACGATTTTCTAGTGCTTTCCATAGCTCACTAGCATTTTTGTACTTCTTGAAGGTATGAAGAATCTCTTGTGGAAGAGCCATGGTTATTGCTGCATGAGCTTTACTTTCTGCCTCATACATTTTCTTTTCCTCCTCTTCCATCTTACTGTACTTCTTAATTTGATCACGACTTTCAAACAAGGATGTTGGTGGAATGTATCCTTCTTGAATGCAAACCCACATCTTAGCGTCTTGATACTTCACATACTGTTCAAACCGATCTTTCCATGCAACGAAATCGGTACCCTTAAGCATTTTTGGAGCTTTAGTTGCTGAACCGGCTTCAACCTCCATTTTTACCAGTTCTGTAATGTTTATCGAAGTCATAGTTGAAAGAAACACGTCTCGAAATACAAAGAAAGTATTTAATTTTTCTTTATTTTGAACAGTGATCAGATGGCGAAGTTGTGCTTAACTTCGCTTGAGCTTAACTTCGCCTGCTTAACTTCGCTACTTCTTCCTATCTTCGCTTGTCCTTAACTTCGCTTGCACTATAACTTCGCTTAAGAACTTAACTTCGCTTAAATTCCCAACTTCGCTTTCTCTATAACTTCGCTTAAACCTTATAAGTTCGCTTAAACCCTACAAACGATGACGGCAACTTCGCGTGATGAACACAAGGTTTTTGCAGGTTTTAATTTGACGTATTGCGAGGTATGTGAAGGTGTAATGGGTTATATTTGATGGTGGGAGATGGGTAAGACACAAAAACTAGGTATTTCAACGTAAACTCGTTCCGCGAATAGTCAAACGGAACGATCTTGACACCCGTGTGATAATCCCGAACCACACAATCACGAGGAGCAAAAGCTCTGATACCAATTGTAGGTTCCCAGCCGGATCTACACAGGAGTATCTCGTAACACGATGGTGCGGAATCCCCACGTAATACGATATGAGCGTAAGATATATAATACGTTGAGACGATACACAAACACACGTTACAATACTAATAAACACGTTGTATTGCAACTCTTCAACACGTGATCTCGAATATCACTTACACGTACTACCCAAAAACAAAAATTTTTTCTAAACAAGCCGAAGTTAGGCATATATAGGCCTCGACAACTTCGCCTAACAGACTAGGCAAAGTTGTCTTAACTTCGCTTGTCCACAAGTTCGCTTACATCAGGCGAACTTGTGTGACACCATATCTAAAACCAAAACAACTAGTCTAACACGATTACAGACACATACGAAACACTAGATACTGAACTACTGACATTGTGCACCAAGGAAACAATCAATTGATCATAGTTTTGTAAGACATACTTCACATACAACATTCTGATTACTATTCAAGGAAAAATCAATGCTAACATAAATGTTTCTAATTTGATAAAAGTTAGAAGCACTGATAGGCCTGAAGGTGGTATGTCTGAAGTGTTTGCCATTTTTTTTAAATTTTAGTAGGCATGGGAAAATATTCAATGCGCAAAATGTCAATTCTTTTGACTATTTCCTAGCATGTCCTTAAAAATAAATTCGAAACCCAATTACATTTAAAATTATAACTTTTATTTGTTTTACATTTTCAAGTCAAAACTTTAAACCCATAACAAGTTTGACGATAAATTTATTTGCATTCCCAAAGTTTTAAAAATATTCAGATTACCTATTTTTTACCCTTAACAAATTTGAGCCAAATGTAGTTAATTTGTACCAAACGATCTATTTACCGACTTTTAACCCATAAAAATCGAATTTAAGTTCCACAAAAACCTGAAGAAATCCTTGATAAAAAAAACCCAAGAAACTAAATATGATAAATTTTGTATATTTGCAAGTGATTGGTATATATTGTCCTTGAAATTTAACATATATATGTATAGTTTACTGAACTAACAGAAAAAATAAATAGATAAATTTAAATCATATATTTATAATTTATAAATTTATATGATAATGCGCAAAAAAATAGATAAATGGATTTATTTTAAAAAATGGATCAACTTTTAAACATATATTTATAATTTAATTATAAAAAATTACTTCATAAATTGAAAACATATTAGAGTTATTTTTTTTTGTTTTTTAATTCAAAATTTTCAACATATACATAGTATAATATGCTAATAATAATATTTAAAATTATATTCTTTTCAATATTTAACAAACACGATTTGTTGTTGCCTTTTGGATTTTACAAAATATGTTGTGAAATATATATTCTAACAATATATAGTATTATAATATGTAAATATATATTTTTATAAAAGTGTATAGATATAATATAAATAGAGTTTAAAGAAAAATGAATAATTTAACCATGTTATAGATATAATATAAATAGAGTGTGAAAGGAAGTGAATAATTATTGATATATGGCATGTATTAGTTTTGAAGGGAAAACAATTGTGAGGATTAACCACAAACTGACATGTGTCTATAATTATTTTACTTTATTAGAATAGGTTGATAATAACGTATTAACTGGGCCAAAGCCAAGCTCCATCTTACTCTCCTTTAAAACCCGAATCAGTTTATTTAAGTAGTAAATAAACATAACATATTTATTACTTATATTTAGTATAAATAATAAAGTCTGTCTTTTGAGTATGTATATAATAATACCTGATAATTATATAAACATAATCCAGTCCATTAATTGATTGTTATTACCAGTTAAGCTAGTAAGCGGATTTAGTGTTTGTTGCCCAAGGTGTTACTCTTACGGGTCATATCTCGGTTAGCCATGTTAAGCTAATCAAACTTGTCCATATTTCCAACAGTCTCCCACTTAGTCGGCTTCCGATTACGTTCTCTAACGCAAACTACCAGCGGTGCTCTAGCTACACATGGTTTCCCCCAACAAGGTATCACACTTAAAAGTCATTAACCAAAACATCTTGGTATACACTATTGCAAGACAATGAGCTTATGGTAATCGTTATCATTTATCCTTTCCGTATAAGACATTGATTGGACAATGATACATGGATGTAATTCAATCTCATATGGTGTTTAATCATTGTTGTTCTCGATCAAGAGTCAAAGTGGTCCAATCAAACACACAGTAAGTTTGGGTAAGGCCTTACACTTCACCAGTTTGAATCAACGAGGGTGCCATGATGTCTAACTGTTACAGATAATTTAAGAGTACAGAATCTCATCTTGACTACATACAACTCCTACTGAACTTCAGAACTACTCCCAACCAATGCCTTTATGACTGGAAGTTAGGCGTCAGAAGTTGACACTGATTAAAGAATAATATTTAGTAAACGAAGTTCTACTATGTCTCTCAGGTCAAAGGATATAAAATGAGTATACCAAAATTAAAACGTCTTATGACTAAGATACATGAAGATGATTTGATTCGAGTTACATACAATGTCATTCATAATGAGGTTTGTGATTTTGGAAGTCAACTCCTTGAGTCCAAAGTCAAAATAGTTTTAATTCAGACTCGTTCCCACGAGTCTGACCGACTATGGATATTTTAGAATTCAAGATTCATGGTCTAAACGTATTAAAATCGATAACAGTTATAAGATTTAGTGTTTTGCATTTAACCAGTAAATTTAAAGCGAATTCAAAAGTATAACTGATTAAACATTCGTACATCTAAATACTAAATCAAAACATATGACTAGCTAATCTAAAACCGACAACATCCCTATGTTGGTCATGCTTGTCCTGAGTTATCGGCTTAGTAAACGGGTGTGCTAGGTTTTGACCTGTGTTTTGTTTGCTTATAATGTCTCCTCATTCCAGTATTTCCGTATATAGTGGAACTTACTTAGAAGGTGCTGGGCCCTGTGATGGTATCTGGGATCTCTGGCTTGAGCAATGGCTCATGTGTTATCACAAATTACGTCGATTAATTTTCAAAAACTTGGAACTAGATCGAGGTTAACTATTAATTTCTTCATCCAAGCAGATTATGACCGAGAAACATCTTGGTCACTTTGGAAGCTAGCATCAGTATAACATCTTACAGTGAGCTCCTCTTCCATTCCTCCAAACAGTAAAAGCATATCTTTCGTTCTTTTCAAATGCCTTAGAACGTTCTTAACTGTAGTCTAGTGGTCAACGATAGGACTTTCATGATAATGGCTAGTCATGCTTAAAGCATACAAGACGTCATGTCTAGTGCATAACATAGCATACATGATAGAACCAATCGCATAAGCATATGGAATTGCTTGCATATGTTTAGTTTCAATGTCCATTGAAAGAGATTGATATTTGTTCAACACGGTTCCTTTAGCAATGGGAACTCCACATTTTTTGGATTTTTCCATCGAGAAGCATGTCATTACTTTGTCAATGTATGTACTTTGACTTAGCCCTAGAAGCCGATTAGATCTATCTCGGTATATCTTGATTCTCATAATATAAGCAGCTTCTCCAAGATCTTTCATTGCGAAACAAGATCCCAACCAGTGCTTGATTTCCTCAAGCATATGGATGTTGTTTACCATGATTAGTATATCATCCGCATACACTATGAGGAATGAGATAGTGCTCCCACTAGCCTTTCTGTGAACATAAGGCTCATCTTCATTCTTGACAAAACCAAACTCTTTGATTTTCTAGTTAAAACAAAGATTCCATCTGCGAGATGTTTGTTTTAGTCCATAAATGGACTTATTTAGTTTGTACACCTTGATCGATTTGATCATAGCAACAGGCAAGAAGATTTCATCAGAGTCAACACCTTGAGTTTGAGTAAAGCTTTTCGCAACTAGCCATGCTTTATAGGTGCGTACATTTCCATGCATGTCAGTTTTTTCTTGAAAATCTATTTGCTCCATACTTCCCGACACTCGGGGGTAGCGTAACCAAATCTCATACTTGATCATCATGCATTAATTGTATCTCAGCATTCATGGCTTTTCGCCATTTCTCAGATTCCGGATCTAAGATAACAGATTTTTAGTTAGCATGTTTGTCATTAAACTCAGCTACTAATAGGACTTCGGGACCATTTAGATGCCATAGGTATCTTTCCGGTGCTTTACGAATCCTACTACTTCTGCGAATGTTTGTGTTCATGTTTGATTTATCAGCAACAACTACTTGTTGATCGGACACTCCTACTTCCTCAGCGGTTGCTTGTGGTTCTTGAATTTCTTCAAGATCAACAAAATTATTTTCAGTTCTTCGTTCAAGAGTTTCTTTATCGAGAAAGTGGTCATTACTTTTGATAGAAATCATATTTGTATCAGGATGGTAAAAAAAATAATATCCAATTCGGTTATATCTAACGAAAACAACTTTTATGATGTGAGGATCGAGCTTGTCATCACATCCACAAACTCTTAGGTAATACATATCGGGTGTACACCTGTGCCATATCTCATATGGGGTTTTGGTTACCTTTTTAGTCAGAGCTAGATTGACAATGCGGACGCCACTCATAAGAGCAAAATTCCAAAAGGAGTGAGGCAAGTTAGTTCTACACATATTCTATTGAACCAAAAAGGTTGGAGTGAGCCGTGAAACAATTCCACGCTCTTTTAAATGACGGATTAATTCCAAGATGATAGATTATCCACGTCGATCAGATCGAGGTTTTTTAATCATTTTTCGGTATTCTACTTCATTTTAAGACTTTTGAACTTTTCAAAAGTTTCAAGATTGTGTTTAATAATAAAGACATAAGCATATTGACTGCAACTATCAACATTAGAAACGAAGTATCTTTCTTGATTTCTAGACATGGTTCTAAAAGCATCACAAACATCATTATATATGAGTCCAAGCAGATAATTCACTCGTTCACTTTTATGAGTGAAAGAGTCTTTGGTGAGTTTTCCAGTTAAGGAAGATTCACAGTCGTCAAAGGAGTCTGGTTAGGTAGATTCAAGAATCCCCTCAGATTGGAGACTTTTAACTTGTGCATTGCTTATGTGGCGAAGTCGGAAATGTCATAGAAATGTATCATTAATGTCTTATCTGATACGTTTAGAAAGATTATATACATTATTGGATATTTGAACATCTATCTCATACATATCGTTTTGAGGTTTACCCTCAAAATAAAATGAGATTAGTCAACTAGGAAAAAAATAGAAATATTATTAAAGGCGTACTTAAACCTTGTTCCAGGAGTAACGAAACAAACAGTTATCCAAGGTAACTATATGGCCAGATGGACACACAAACAATAAGTGCCAGTTGCAAGAAGTGGGACTCTCTTTCCATTGCCAACTATGAGTTCCATGTCACCTTGTTCCAGTTTCTTCCATTTTCAAGTTTATGCAAGGCATTCACTATGTAGTAACCACATCCGATATCAAGTACCCATGTGTTGTCAGAAACAATGAAAAGTCCAATAACAAAAATAGAAATCCCTTAAGACGAGCATTCACCAATGACCCTCTTGTCTCAGCTTGGCCAGGTTCTTGAGCAGCTACATTTCAGTGCCTCATCTTGTAGCATTCAAAGCACTGGCTCTCTCATGATGTGGCAGTGGCCGTTTTACAACTTTCTTGTTAATGTTGGTGGCAGACGTGGCAGCAACAATAACTCTTTTCTTGCCTTTGCTGTTATAATCCGTTTTCTTGGGACTGGGCTTCTTAACACCCGTAGATTTGACCACAAGAACTTGATTAGTTTTATTTGGAATATTCATCATTGTCATCGCCAAGAATTCATATTGAAATTCATCACGAACTAGTCATAAGAACTAGAGAGGGAGTTCAAGATGAAATCCGCTACCATTTCATCCGGTAGGGGACAACCAAATTTAGTCAATGTACCCTTTTTCTTAAGCACATGAGCACTAACAGAGTGTTTATCTGCCAATTTGAGAATTATTCTTAGATTCCAGTGCTATTCTAAAAAGGTGGTGTCATTCAACGTTTCGTTCTCATGAACATGCTTGATAGCGAAGGAGGAATTATTAGAAGACATGCATGTAATAAGAAAAATATAAAAATTAGCATTTTCGATGATTTAATTCCTTTTATTAATGACCCAATTACAAGAATAGATAAGGAATTTTGAGAATTTGGCTTCCTGTTAGTAATGGTAGCTGTAGGACACAACATTATTAAGTGGTTAGGCATACTGACAACGATTGCCAATTGAGGATAAGTACAACTCTCGAGTATGGGGCCTTTTAAGACAACACTCACCTAATTAGATACGTTTAGCCTCATCTATGCGTACCTTAGTCTTCAGACAATTGTAGCACGTAACAAAAGAGTAAAGTAATAGTCGCCCTAGTATATCACTTGTGAAAGGGTCAGCTGTGTCAACGAAACCCTTTTACCTTGAAGGGACAGGCTAGAAATCAAGTGTGCTGTCGTAGCTCCAAACACTTGAAGTTTCGCAGTATGCCTCAAGTGTGACTTATAGTAGGATGACATAGACTATTGATTTAAAATTTGGGATTTAATTTAATATTTACCAAATTTAACAATATCCTATTTTACTGTATTAATTTAATCGGGACAAAATAATGAACCCTTTCATCTTTCAGGACACTTGGTTTTAATAACATATTAAAACTATGTTTGTCGTGATATATATAACCAGTTTTAAGTTAATAGAAAGTCTATTAAGTTATAAGATTTTGAAATTAAATTAGGTTCATTCGCAAAGACATAATTGGTTATTATTTGTTTTAAAAGTTAATTCGCCAAATTGTAAACTCCTTTTAGAATTTGTTTTAAAATGATCGTTTTTAATATTTTAAAACTCCTTTTAAAAAAAATATATATATATATATATATATATATATATATATATAGGTGTGAGGCCGGTTATAATATAACGGTTATAAAATATAAGCAACCAAGAAATAAAAATATGTAAATCAAAATTTGTTCGATCTTGCTAGAGCCTATTAACAAGACCAAACAACCACAAGGATGGACTTGAGTGCATCCATTTGTCGTCTTAAGCAACTCCCACTGACTTCGTGACTCCTGTATGGCTTCCTCGGTCTTAGTCTTTGGGTCTTTGTTTATTACATTATTTATAAAGAAAATACAATATTTACAAAATAAATACATAAAATAAAGGAAAAACACTAACTATTACAACTATAAACCATTAATATGGTCAAAACCAAATCCAAAACCAAATCATCACAAACAGCCACAAAACACGGTCGAGCCAGATTTACATATTATGCACTTGTAACATCTGTGGAATATTGAAGAAAATCAGAGAAGAGGATAAATACAAGGTTGTTCCTCCGCCCTTTAATGACATTTATTCACTAAAGGTGGACAAAGAGAAAAGAGGAACATATCTTGATCAATTCAAGTAAGTGTTTGAAGATAAAGAAGAATTTGTTTAGAATTATAAAATGGTTGAAGTTGATAAGGAAGGAGATTTTTTGATGAAAGTTGTTGAAAAAAAAAGAGAAGTCGGCTAAAGAAAATCTGTTGGAATTCAAGTTTCAGTGAACGATAAAGAGTATAGTATGTCAAGTGAATATGATACAAGTGAATTTAGTGATCAATTCTCAAGCTATGGTAGTTTGAAAGAAAAAACAAGAGTAAGAAATGATCAAAGAACAAGATCTCTTTGTTACCAAAAATTACTCCAAAGATGAAGAAACACCATGAACAGATGAGAAGAGAACATAAATCCTTTGATATTTTTGAATCAAAACGAAAGAAACACAATGATAATCAAGCTGTCAAAAATTCATCAAGGAAATCAAAAGTGAATATCAACAAGATAGATGATTAAATGTTTAAGAGTGAAGATCATTTTCTGCCAATCTATCCATTTTTCTCCAGTCATGAACTATTTGATGTTGGAGATGTGGAGAGCATGGAGTATTATGCTAGAAGATGGATGAAACCAAGAAGTGATAGAAATGAAGGTCCAATCAAATTGGAAAAGGTAGCTGATGTATATAAAATTATACATCTTTTTAACATAAAATAATCTCTAAAAACTGTAAATTCTACCAAAATAACATATAGCACTGAAGGCTACTTATCATAATAAAATACAATTTCAGGTGAAACAAAGCCCCAAACAAAGAAACAAGCGAAAAGACGAAGAAAAACAGAAGAAAACACAAGAAAAGCAAGAAACACGCCCCCATGCCTCAAGAAACATGCCCCATGCTTCTGAACACCAGAAAAGACAAAAATCTACAAGAAAAAACAAAAACTGGGAACAAAAGCACGGGGCCGTGCCCCTTGACCACAGGGCCATGGTCACCTCCAAAAAAAGACAAAACAATTTAGCACATGTCATTTAAAAGCATGGGGCGTGCCCACCAAGGTACGGGGCCGTGCTTCTCACTCCAGACTGCCTATAAATAGTGGCTCATGTTGCATTCATTTGGTGTGCATTGAAGAGAGTTCTAAACGGTTTTCACTTAAAAAAAACACCCTCTGACACTCATATTGAAGATATTGTGAGGAGTTTGAAGGCTTGGAAGTTATCATCATCATCCATCATCACCAACATCATCATAATCCACCATCATTAACAAGGGAGACTCATCCACATTTGGTTAGATTGTTCTTGTTTAATCATGTGTTTGTTATCATCATCTCTTGTTATGTTAACAACAATGCTCATTATGAGCTAAATTTCATTTACCATCTATAATCTATGAAGAACCTTTGTTTTACTTGATAATTATGTGAAACATGTGGTTTAGTTTGGTAAAGTACATGGTTATTTTGCAATTATCCATTGATGAAGAAATGTTTTATCACTTTAATCCAATACACTAAAGTTGCTGACTAAAAGTCATTCATGATCACTCATGTTCTTAGAAACTAGAAATGGTAAAAAGAATACTTTGGTAATTTATTCAAGATAAAACAAGGATCTCTATGTTGTACTTAGAAATTATGAGATATATATTATGATCTATTTCGCTAGTTTTGATAATTCTAAAATAACATTGTTAACACGATTGCTTAGGTTATCATGCTAGTTAAAGAAATCATATGTTAATGGAATGTGCAATTATTGCCTAATCTAATCTACCAAGGGGAGGTTGTGTGAGTTAACTACAACCACTCGAACTTGTTAGGATTGGTATTTGAGAAATCAAAGTCAATTCTAATCATTCTACTTTACCAACTGCTTGTCTACTTAAATTGACATTCTGGGGGTAGCATGCTATTAAGCATAGGCTGGACTTTAAAATATGCATGCTATTATTCATTATGTCATAAAATGTGTTCACTCAAAAATGAAGATCATAGTCTATCATATATTATTAGGACTAGTCTACCACATGTTTAACTATTAATCATCAAGGAACAAGGGAGTGGATTCTTGATCTTAGATGGTAACCTTCATATAATTGAACTACTTGTTTAGAATTTCTCATCTCGGTCACCTATATATTATATGTAAGTATTTATATTTTATAAAAAGTTTAAAAATCAACCCCAATATGATTAAAACCTCCGATTAAAGTAAATTGACGATTCATTATTAGAAACATTTGTGTCCACGGATCGATACTTGGTTCTTACCAATACTATTCTACATATACGATATGTACACTTGATTATTTTGTGTGTGTTTAGTCTTTGTAGAAATCACTTTTATAAATTTGAAACACGATCTTGTGCAAAAGCTAAATATACAATCCATTATATTTTACAAGCTACACGCACAACAAACATCAAGTTTTTGGCGCTGTTGCCGGGGATACGGTACGTTTCTAAGAACGATCCAAGTTTTACTTTAATCAATGTTTATAATTGTATAAATTTTCAATTTTTACTTTTATTTTATTTTATTTTTACTACCTATTATACTATATACAGTTTTACGGCTAGCCTAATTCTTTAAACTTTACTTATCTAACCTTTACCTTAGCTTAATTAACTTAGACCTTAGTTTAGTTTAGAATAGCTTAGTCTAACTTGTAGTTTAACTTTAACTAACCTTTAGTTTAAATAGTTACATTTGATTTAATCCCATGTATGTCCTCTACTTTCGAGCCTGAGCTTGTTTCTCCAATTTCTGAACTGGAATAACTCTTTCGTCGAAGAGCACGTAAACAGACCACAGAAACCTCCGAAGCAATCAAAGACGAGTCAATAGACGCCACCACATCAGGAGAAAATCAAACCAAAGAAATGATGGCGACCTAGAACAATGAGCCGAACATGAGCCAGTATTCCAGGCCAACTCTCGAAGGCTACGACAATGGAGTGGCTCCACCCGAAATCACCGAAAATTTTGAAATCAAATTAAGCACCATTCATATGGTGGAAAATTCAGTTCAATTTCATGGTCTCCTCGACGAAGACCCTCTTTCTCATATATCTCGATTCTTACGAATCTGCTGAACCTTTAAAATTCAAAATTGTTCAGACGATCAAATCAAACTCACACTCTTTCCTTTCTCTCTAACGGGTCAAGTCTTAGAATGGATAGAATCTCTTTCCTTTGGTTCCATCACCACTTGGGACCTGATGGTTGAAGAGTTTCTCCTCAAGTACTTTCCGTCTGATAAAACTGCCAAATATCGAGCCAGCATTACCGGATTCCGGACCGATGCTGATGAGTCGTTACACGCAGCATGAGAGAGATACAAAAGTCTTCTGAGAAGATGCCTACATCATGGACTGAGCGTATGGTTACAAGTAAAAACTTTCTTTGACGCACAATCCAGTCAAAACAAAAAGGCCATCGACCAAATCGTCGGTGGAGACCTGGGATCCAAATCACCTAACGAAGCATTTGAAGTCCTGGAAAAGGCAGCAAAGAAAAGTTTCGCTTACAACCAACCAAGATCTATACCTACCCATAAAGGAATACACCACGTCGATTCCAACACTCTTGTCACCGCACAGCTTGAAGCCCTTTCTAAAAAATTCGAACAACTTCAAGCCGAGTTATCAAAAACCAGAATCACCTGTGACACCTGTGGAGGAAGTCATAAGACAAGTGACTACAAACAAGTCATCATGGCTATGGAAGAAGTCGATTTCATCGCTCGCTAGAAAAATGCTTTCAGCAATAACTACAATCCAGGATGGAGAAACCACCCGAATTTCAGCTGGAAAGACGGAGGTAACACTCAAATATTACCCGGATTCGAAAAAAGACCGATAAATCAACCCTTCCAACCAAAACACCAATTTCAAGAACAAAGTTCCAGTAGCCATCAAAACCCGAGCTACTCAAAAATCGAAGAAATGTTGATCCAAATCATGACCAAAACAAAAGAAGCAGAAAATAAAGCTGACTCAAGAGCTGTTGATATCAGCGGAGCATTGTTAAAACATGAAGCCGACCTAAAAAGTCAACAGACATCATTACAGAATCTAGAAACTCGGGGCATTGTTGAAAACATTCTTGTCAAAATTGACAAATTTGTTTTCCCATTAGATTTTGTAATTCTAGACATTGAGGAAGACAAAAGTGTACCTCCGATTTTAGGAAGACCCTTTTTAGCCATTGCAAAGTCTATTATTGACGTTTGCACCGGCAAACTCACTCTCAGGGTCAATGAGACATTATACTGTCACTTTTGGCATAGGAAAATCTATGCAATATCCGCACCATCACGATGACACATTATACTATGTTGACATCATCGATTCTATCGTGAGTTGCTATGTGCGGAAATCTTCCCTTAATACCTCATTAGAAACACAAATCTTAACTGACACTATTACCAAAAGCATTTTAGAAAACGATAATCTCAATACTGTGAATAACTATCAGGAAGCATCAGAAGTAGTATATGAGATCATTGAATGCAATGAAAAATCAAAACCATCAATTGAAGAACCACCAGCCTTAGAGTTAAAAGAACTACCAAACCATCTCAAATACGCTTTTTTGGAAAAAGACTCTCAACTCCCAGTAATTATTTCATCTCACCTTTCTAAAGAAGAGAAAAACGAACTTCTTAAGGTTCTCAAAAACCATAAGAAGGCTATCGCATGGAATATCATGGATATCAAGGGAATCAGTCCTTCCTTTTGTACTCACAAAATCCTTATGGAAGAAGAATACAAACCCGTGGTCCAACATCAAAGCGTCTCAATCCTAACATGCAAGATGTGGTGAAGAAAAAAGTAATCAAACTCCTTGATGCCAGATTAATCTACCCAATCTCATATTCACCTTGGGTTAGTCTCGTTCAAGTAGTACCCAAGAAGGGAGGAATGATTATTGTAATGAACGAAAAGGATGAGCTAATACCAATGAGAACCATCACAGGCTGGTGAGTTTGCATTGACTACCGGAAACTTAATGACGCCACAAGAAAAGATCATTTTCCACTTTCTTTCATCAATAAAATGCTTGAACGTTTATCTGGAAAAATTTTCTACTGTTTTCTTGACGGATTTTTCGGATATTTCCAAATTCCCATTACTTAAGATCAGGAGAAAACCACTTTCACATGTCCATACGGAACCTTCGCCCACCGAAGAATGCCATTTGGATTATGTAATGCACCATCCACCTTCCAACGTTGCATGGTGGCCATCTTTCACGAAATGATCGAACCCCTATGGAGGTATTCATGGACGACTTCTCAGTCTTTGGAGACTCTTTCGATAATTGCTTGAATAACCATGAAAAAATGTTAGCCAGTTGTGAGGAAGTAAATCTAGAGCTCAACTGGGAGAAATGTCACTTTATGGTTAAAGAAGGCATCGTTCTCGGTCACAATATTTCTCAAAAGGGACTAGAAGTTGATAGAGAGAAAATAGAAACTATCTCTAAGCTTCCGCACCCAACTTCAGTAAAGGCCATTAGAAGTTTTCTAGGTCACGCAGAATTTTACCATCGTTTCATAAAACACGTCTCCAAAATTTCTAGGCCTATGACCAAAATCCTGGAGAAAGACGCACCATTCGTCTTCTCTGAAGAATGTGTTGAATCATTCAACATATTAAAAGACTAACTTGTCAATGCACCAATCATGATTACACTTGATTGGACCCTTCCATTCAAAATCATGTGCGATGCAAGCGACTTTGCAGTTGGAGCCGTACTCGGAAAACGCAAGGAAAAACATTTTCACCCAATTTACTATGCCAGTAAAACTCTTAATGATGCACAAGAAAATTACACCACAACAGAGAAAGAGTTACTAGCAGTAGTCTTTGCCTTTGAAAAATTTAGATCCTACCTAGTTCTTTCCAAAACCATAGTTTACACCGACCATGCTGCCATACGTTACCTCTTCAACAAACAAGATGCCAAACCCAGACTTATCCGACGGATCCTACTACTCCAAGAATTTGACATTGAAGTTAAAGACAAGAAACGAGCAGAGAATGTAGCCGCAGACCATCTCTCATGCTTAGAATGCCTAGATTCAGAAGAACATCACAAGGAAATTATCAATGATATTTTTCCACATGAAGTTCTCATGCATATCCAAGCAGTAATACAGGAGAAGGATGAAAGTCCTTGGTTTGTCGAATTCGAAAACTATCTAGCTTGTAGAATTATAAGAAAAGGGCTTACTCATCAACAACGGAAGAAATTCTTTTTCGACCTTAAGTTCTACTTATGGGAAGATCCCTATTTATTTAGGATAGGTGCCGATCAAGTTGTTCATAGGTGTGTAGCAGGAAAGGAAGCCTTAAATATTCTCAAACACTGTCATGAAGGATCTACTGGTGGACACCACGGTACCGCCACTATGGCCAGAAAAGTGTTTGATGCAGAATTTTTCTGGCCCACCATATACAAAGACACACATGCTTTGATCCTAGCATGCGATGCTTGTCAAAGAGCCGGAAACATCTAAGCTAAGAATGAGATGGCTCAAAAAGGCATTCAAATTTGTGAAGTCTTTCATGTAAGGGGAATAGATTTCATGGGCCCATTTCCTAACTCATTCGGAAACAAGTACATTTTTGTAGTAGTCAACTACATGTCTAA
The DNA here is from genome assembly GCF_021521415.1 of Bidens hawaiensis. NCBI lineage: Eukaryota > Viridiplantae > Streptophyta > Magnoliopsida > Asterales > Asteraceae > Bidens > Bidens hawaiensis. The sequence continues at coordinate 53,266 of NW_027498674.1, forward strand.
ATGGGTAGAAGCACAAGCTCTTCCCACTAAAGATGCTCGAGTAGTTGTACGATTTTTAAAAAAGTTATTTTCACGATTCGGTACTCCAAAAGCCCTAATCAGTGACAGAGATACTAACTTCTAGAATACCTTAATGGAAAAAGTCTTAGCACGATATGGAGTTCACCACCGTTTGGCTACACCATATCACCCTCATACCAGTGGGCAAGTGGAAGTCTCGAATCGGGGAATAAAAAGGATCCTCGAAAGAACTATAGGAATGAATCGCAAAAATTGGGCATAAAAGTTAGATGACGCTTTGTGGGCCCTTAGGACAGCCTACAAAACCCCCATAGGAACAACACCCTTCAAACTTGTTTATGGGAAAGCATGTCATCTACCAGTATAATTAAAACACAATGCCTACTCGGCTCTCAGAGCAGTGAACTTCGATCTAATGTCCGCCGGCATTAACCGGGAAGATCAAATTCATGAACTCGAAGAACTAAGAACACTGGTCTATGAAAATTCCTGGTCTTACAAAGAAAAGACTAAACGTCTACCCGACGCCCATTTGAAAGGAAACAAAAAGTTTCAAGTTGGCGATCGAGTACAACTATATAATACATGTTTACGTTTTTTCCCAGGAAAATTAAAATCACGATGAACAGGTCCATACATAGTTGAATCAGTCTTCGACTATGGGACAATCGAGATTTCAAATTCTAATGGCCACAAGTTCAAAGTTAATGGACATCGATTAAAATCGTATATCGATGAACCATTTGAAGAAGTCTCGGAGGTAATAGTCCTTCAACTCCCTAAATAGAAATATAAGGAGACAAGGTCTAGCCAAGACCTTCACAAACTAGGCCTTGTAAATACTTTAAAAAAACAACAACACAAACAACAAAAACACGGGGGCGTGCTTAAGGAAGCACGGTGCCATGCCACAATATGCGGACCGGAATCTTCGCTACAAAAATCTCAGTCAAACTGGTTTTTAACAGAATTGTCAGAACAAAAACACGGGACGTGCTTCCAAAAGCATGGGGTCGTGCTTAGGTATCTGATTGACTATAAAAGGAACCTCTTGCCAATGCATTCCTTACACCCACCAAAACCAAAACACTCCTCTCTAAAAATTTGACATGCCTATTGAAATGAATGAAGCAATTCCCGTTCCTCGACAACCGAGAAACGATGTCCGCCATGTTTCCAAAACCGAGCTTCTCTTGAAACTTTAAGAACTCGTCAAGGAACTCACCGAAATGAATCATCTTGCGGAAATGATCCTTGTTCAAGTTACTGAATCAGTGGAAAACATGAAAATGGAACTCCGAGAAATTAACAAACAACTCCAGTTTCAAGTTCTCGGTTTCATGTACTTTCCACCACCAGGGCCATTCGGCGGAGGAGAACCTTTTGGAGAAATCTAGGAACCTTAGTCTTCTATTTCCATGTGTGAACAAGTGCATTTTTCACATTGTGTTAGGAATTTCGGGCTTAACCCGAATATTTTCATGTTTCTAGGTAAACCAGGCTTATCCCATATTTGTTTTAGGACATTTAATTTAATGAAAAGTAATTTTTAGGATGATCAAACTATGTTTTAATTTTAATTTTAAAATTTTAAAGCACGGGCCGTGCTTTAAGAAGCACCGGACCGTGGTCACCATAGAATCTTCAGCATGATACGCGCTGACTCCGTACAAATCTCTGACTCAGAACCATTTATTCCCCTAGTAGCACGGGGCCGTGTTCGACTTTCCAGTCTCTAAATAATGCATGCAAAAACTCACTATTCAATTCACATCAAACATAAGTTTACTGAAATGGAAAGTAAGAAAGTTGAATGGAGGCCAGTAAGGAAAGGCAAGCAACATGATTCATCCTCAAACCTTGAGGAAGAAATCATGAGGCTACAATGCATTGTGAGAGACCAAGTTGAAAGTAACATTCAAACTGAAGCTCGCGTAATCGAGCTGACCAACAAAGTCGAACTACTTCGGGTTGAAAACTTCCATGTTGTGGATAGCCACAACAAGGATGTGGCTTTCAAGCTCAACTATCTCAACCGGGAATCGCAAAGCTCGACAAAAAGCTTTTCGAGCTCTTGGAAGTTAAGCGAGCCCCATCACATTCAAGACCGGTTCGGGAATGGTGGTCGTTGAAGTTCTGAATTTATCTCGTTAGAAAGTTACTCTTGCAAGTTTTAAATGATTTGTGATTCGGGATTGTTGTTGTACTTTTCATTCTACTATGTTTAAATTATGTTTTATGTTTTAATAAAATTTAGGACTTCTAATTACTATCTTAAATCTAACCCATAAAACAAAAGAATCTGTCTGTCTTGTGCAGCACGGGCCGTGCTTTTAAAAGCACGGGGCAGTGTTTTTATGTCCAGTGCAGTTATGAATTTTTAATGATGAGAAATCTGCAATTTATCTTCCTGGTTTATATCGTCGCTGGATGGGTTAACCACTGAAAAAGATTTTGCGAACTTTGGACTACTGTGAAATTTTGACGGGTCTGTCTGTCTCCTTGCCGTCAGTTGACCGTTAGTTGACTGGCCAAAAAACGTTGAAATGACCATTTTACCCCTGAGCCTATAATTAATCCTAAAACTAAATACCAAATTTCGTGTATAGGGAGGGGTTCGAACCCCCGACCCCTAGTTTAAAAACACACAAGACCAACCAGTTGAACTGAACTAACATTTAATAAATCTATACAATATGTAATATATATTCACCATTTGAATTGAAACTTTAATTATGTAATATATTATATATATATGTTCATCGTTTTTTAAAACGTTTTGTTTAAAACTATTTTTTTGTAAAAAATGTAACGACTTATTTTAGTAAACTTTTCGTCCGAAACCTAAAAAACGGCCTGTTTTTTAGTAAACTTTTCGTCCAAAAACGACGAAACGGCCCTTTTTTAAATAAACTTTTCGTCCTAAAACGACGAAACGGCCCGTTTTTTAGTAAACTTTTGGTCCGAAAACTAAAAAACGGCCCGTTTTTTAGTAATCTCTTTGTCCGAAAACGACGAAACGACTCATTTTTTAGTAAACTTTTCGGCCGAAAACGACGAAACGGCCCGTTTTTTAGTAAACTTTTCGTCCGAAAACAACAAAACGGCCCGTTTTTTAGTAAATTTTTCGTCCGAAAACAACTAAACGGCCCGCTTTTTAGTAAACTTTTCGTCCAAAAATGACGAAACGGCTCGTTTTTTAGTAAACTTTTCGTCCAAAAACGACTAAACGGCTCGTTTTTTAGTAAACTTTTCGTCCAAAAACGACTAAACGGCTCGTTTTATAGTAAACTTTTCGTCCGAAAACTAAAAACGGCCCGTTTTTTAGTAAACTTTTTGTCCGAAAATGACGAAACCTCCCGTTTTTTAGTAATTTTTAGTAAACTTTTCGTCCGAAAAGTAAAAAACGGCCCGTTTTTTAGTAAACATTTCGTCCAAAAACGCCGAAATGGCCCGTGTTTTAGTAAACTTTTCGTCCAAAAACGCCGAAACGGCCCGTTTTTTAGTAAACTTTCTGTCCGAAAAGGACGAAACGACCCGTTTTGTTATCGTTTTTTAGTAAACTTTCTATCCGAAAAGGACGAAACGACCCGTTTTTTTATCGTTTTTTAGTAAACTTTTCGTCCAAAAATGACGAAACGGGTTGTTTTTTATTGTAATTTTAGTCCAAAAACGACAAAACGGGTCGTTTTTTATTGTAATTTTAGTCCAAAAACGACGTAACGGGTCGTTTTTTATTGTAATTTTAGTACAAAAACGACGAAACGGGTCATTTTTTTATTGTAATTTTAGTCCAAAAACTACGAGACGGCTCATTTTTTATTGTAATTTTACTACAACAACGACGAAACAGGTCGTTTTTTATTGTAATTTTAGTCCAAAAACGACGTAACGGGTCATTTTTTATTGTAATTTTAGCTCAAAATCGACGAAACGACCCGAACCCAAGCATCCGAACCCAACCACCCGAACCCAACCACCCGAACCCAAACATCCGAACCCAAGCACCCGAACCCAACCACCAGAACCCAACCCAACCACCCGAACCCAACCCGAACACAAACATTTTTTTTATATATAACACGAACACAAAATACATATAACAAAACACCCAAATTATAAACATCGGGATTTCACATACATAACATACTTATAATTATAATTAATTATTCACCCGAATTATAAACTTCGGGATTTTATAAGGGTAGCATCCGGAGACGCGGCCCAAAATTCCACGTATGGTGGAAGTTGATTTGGTTATGGTCGGCTAAGTTGACCAAAAACCAACACGTAATCTCTCGGATCCGGAGCTCTATCCGGAGATTGATATCAATCGGGACTCCTAATAGAGCCCGATTGAAGTTCACGTTGATTATTAGAACCATCTTGACGGAGTCGGAGATGGGGAGACGGAACCGGAGCCAGAGACGGTGGGAGCCGGTGCGACGGTGGGAGCCAGAGACACGGTGGAGGGGGCTACGGATTCGGGTCTTGGATGAAGATGGAGGATAAAGTGTTGTGTTGAGGAAGATGGAAGATGGCGACGGTGGTGGTGGGTATATATATATGAAGAAGGAGTGTTGAGGAAGAAGGAGAAGTTGAGAGGGGTAAGGAAGAGAGGTGTAAGGTAAAGAAGAGGAAGTAGGGAGGATTTCTTACGGGGGAAGCAGAGAAGAAAATAATACCCAGTGGTCGGACTGCCATTTTTAGCGTCAAGCTGGTTTTCCAAGATTTTAAAAAAATAATAAACAAAATGGCACATATGTAACCCGCCAAATTTTCATTTGTAAAAAGACCAAAACACCCTCCATCTCAACAGTCTTTAACGAAAATATTTAACGGTTGGGCACAAACTGACCTGCCAAAATTTCACAGTGGTCCAAAGTTCGCAAAATCTTTTTCAGTGGTTAACCCATCCGGCGATGATATAAACCAGGGAGATAAATTGCAGATTTCTCTTTAACGAATAAAATAACTTTTCTAACCATTCAACCCTAAAACCAACTTCGTCCCTCAACATAAACCGCCGACCACTCCCCTATTTCTCTAATTTCTGCATCAAATCTTCGATCTCAAACTAAAGGTAAGTTAATTTAACGATTCTATTGTTCAAATTCATCTTTCTAAATCTCACAAATTGATTGAATCGGGTCTAATCCCGAAAATTATATGTGTTATTCTGTTAGGTTTAGGATAATGAAATGTTAGATATTTGTTTGTTAAAGATTGGTTGAAGAAACCATTCGCGTTCGGGTCTAGGGTTGAAGATCCAACAAACTCATAAACCCAAATGGTATGACCGGTTAGAAACGCAGGTTCGAGTCTTGATGAGTTTGAAATTAGAATTAAAAACACGAACCGTGTTTTAAACAACACGAATCGTGGTCACCTTTTAGTCAACCAAAAGTCAAAATTGATGAAATCTGACAACCAGCAACAGCACGATACCGTGATTCTGAAATCACACTAGCATGCTTTGCTCTTTGTTCCAGCACATTATAAATTTTCATTGTTTTTCAACTAATTTGAATACTAATTGCAGATGGCCGAGTATGGGGATGACACACACGCTTTCCTAGTCTTTCACGGGCGTGATACAAGGAATAGACGGGCCCAAACAAGATTAACCTACCTCAACCGTCGATTTCCAGAAGTGAACTTTTACGCCTGCAGGAACACGCTAAGGCAAGTCAACCAATGTAACCGGTACAAAACCCTTGTTCAAGGACCATGGAAGCGAGTTTTTGGTCAAACAGGGGAAGCTGTAACAGAACTTACAAAGGAATTTTTGGCTTCTTTCCATATAAAGACCAAGAATCCTTACATGTGAGATGAGGACTCCATTGAGTTCATATGTGGGGGTGAATGGCACACAACTTCTTTCACCCAACTTGGGATTGATCTGGGAATATACACGGCTGAGGAAACCGACACTGAAATCTGGTTCAGAACAAAGACAACATTTGCAGACGAAGACGGTGACGATGATGCTGAAGCTGGGAGCACATGGTTATAGGCATGGGAACAACTGAGCTACGAGACCGAGAACTATAATGCAAGCGTTTCAAAGAGCACGACACTACGTGACCTACTCATGAGATACATTCACCGCCTGCTCAGTCACACTGTCACTGCTAGAGGTCAGAGTGAGGGGGTTGTTAATTTAAAGGATCTTTGGGCACTTTATTGCATGAAGAACGTCGTACCGTGTAACATCACATATTTATTCTGCAAGCTGTTCACGACAAATGCAAATGCAAGAGGAAACACACCAATCTTTGGTGAGCCATGGTTCTATTACCTCTATGAAGCTTAGGGTGTAGACAGAGAAGTTACCCGAAGCCCAGATTCGATTGCTCTCACCCTTGATTATTGCATTAGTATGCAGATGGTTCAGCGGATCAATCAAAACCCGGATGTGTGGAGATTCTGTGATAAGTATAACCAGGTTTGGGACCCAGAAGACCCGACGGAGATGTTACTTCAGGATGTGCCCGAGAGGAGGGGATCACCGGCCAGACACTACCGTCGCCGCACCTACCATCAGCGAGGAGGCCCATCTTCATCAGGAGCCGGCCCTAGCTCATCGCACGATAGCCGATATTATTTCGAGGGCCTGTACGATCTGATTGATCAGTTCTCAACAAGCACCACCGCCTCGTTTGACAGAATCACAGAGCAGATGGTTGCCTCCGATGCACAGCGGGCAACCGAATATGCAGAAACAAGGCGAGATATTGATCGTTTGGCTATCGCATGGACAAGCAGTTGGGATCGTTTGACCCGGACACGAGTAACTGATGCGCAACGGTACTGGTAGGTCAGGGCATGGGCATGGGTTGGTAGTACTTTCATGACACTTATTATTATTATTATTATTATTATTATTATTATTATTATTATTATTATGTTGGTTTGAACAATTTACATTCCGTCGTTTACTTGTTTGTTTGTTGGTTTGGTTGGATACTTTTATGGCCGTAGGTGCCAAGACATTATTAGTAGGTACTTATTTAGCCCGTTCGGGCAATGGATGGATGATTCCATACCCAATTTTCAGCAAATTATGCTTGGTTGTTTGTGGTTGTGTGCAGTTTTATATTCTACAGGTACAAAACAGGAAAACGGACGATAAACAGGGGACGCTCTATCGAAATTTCGCCCATAGAGAAGTACCTCTCCATTTTAACCCACCATAATTAACAAGAATTTTAATCTTTTCATGAAGCTTTTCAAATTGAGGACAATGTGAGATTCAAGTGTGGGGAGAGGAATTACTTGACCAAATTGCTTGCTCAAATAATTATAAAAATTCTCTAATCAACGAAATTTTTGACATAAAACAAAGACTATTTTTATAACAAAACCTAAAGAAAAATCCAAGAAAAGTTTTTGCAAATAACCAACTATTAATCTACTATAACTAAAGAAAAGTGAAAAAACAAAAAGAAGTTTTGTAATATTGAGAAGAAATTTATGCAAAATATGGCGTTTATACCCAATCCCTCCGTTACTGTGAGATAAACCTCATGCCATATAAATATTTTTTCGGAAGCTTTGAGTGAGTCATATGTTTCGTGTGATTTAGAACTTGTCGCAAATATTCATTTAAAGACCACATGAAGCGTTGTATAAAGAAGAAGGTAATGTTATCACCTTTCCCTCAAACCATTCCCCAAATTTCAAAACCTAAAAAAACCTTAACCAAAACCTTACCACTTTATCCATCTCACCGGTAAATACAACACTGGTCTTTTATCGGCAGACCCTAAAGAACTGGAATTGCATTCTTTCGATTTCAATATCCTTTGCTGGATACATTTAGCAAAACCTAGGTTGCCTCCAGAACTTAGGGAGAGAATCTTTCTCTTTAGCAATGAGGTGAGGAAAAAGTGGCGCCAAGATGAACAAAGGCCACCATTTTGTGGAGTTCCCAAAAGCGCAATGAAGAGAAGAGCAAAAAGATACGAACGAGTTTAGGTTGCGGAAACTGGTCACATGAAGGAAGATGTTGAAAAAGTCAAACTCATTCTCAGCATGAATATACCGAACTAATGAGGGTGGGGCTTATTAGGCTCTCAAAGCCGAACGATCCATTAGAGCTGGAAGCTATGTTCAAAACAGGATTGAGGAAGACCTGCTCCACATCCTCGACAAAACTGGTCTTGATGATCTGACCTTAAAAGAGTCACTAGGTTTGTTTATATATATATATATATATATATATATATGCTATGAAGACATCTTAAGACCCCCGCCAATCATCAAAAGTTGTATTTACCATCCTCACCATCATTAACTTAAACCCTTGAACCACCACAAAATACCAATTCCCTACTCAAACAAAACCAACCCATATTACCTTCTGATTTATGCAACCCTTCAAAAATGTGAAGATTTGAACGTGTTACAAGCATATTTATCACAAGTTACATATTGGCTAAGAGTGTTCACATACATACAATACATGTATGATCAGATATAAAACCGAGTGTGAGTGAACATTGAGAGAACGTGACAATCTGCATATATAGAAGCTCATAAAAACAAAATTGCCTTTTCATTTATCACTACATATATTCCTATGATTTAAGGTTGGTTATTTTGTTTCCATTTTCTTGAAATTATTTTAGGGGATGTTTAAGCTTTGGTCCTAACTTGCTGTTTTTAGAGAATATTTATAAGCAGATTGCTTGAGGACAAGCAATGTTCAAGTGTGGGGATGTTTTATGTACATAAAACTATACATCTTTTTAGCATCAAATAATCTCTAAAAACTGCAAATTCTACCAAATAACATAGCACAGAAGGCTACTTATCATAATAAAATACAATTTCAGGTGAAACAAAGCCCCAAACAAAGAAACAAGCGAAAAGACGAAGAAAAAAAAACACAAGAAAAGCAAGAAACACGCCCCCATGCCTCAAGAAACACTCCCCATGCTTCTGAACACCAGAAAAGACAAAAATCTACAAGAAAAGACAAAAACTGGGAACAAAAGCACGTGGCCATGCCCCTTGACCAAGGGGCCGTGGTCACCTCCAACACAAATAGAAAAACAATTTTGCACATGTCATTTAAAATCATGGGGGCGTGCCCACCAAGGCACGGGGCTGTGCTTCTCACTCCAGAGTGCCTATAAATAGTGGCTCATGTTGCATTCATTTGGTGTGCCTTGAAGAGAGTTCTAAACGGTTTTCACTTATAAAAACACCCTCTAACACTCATATTGAAGATATTGTGAGGAGTTTGAAGGCTTGGAAGTTATCATCATCATCCATCAACACCAACATCATCATAATCCACCATCATTAATAAGGGAGGCTCATCCACATTTGGTTAGATTGTTCTTGTTTAATCATGTGTTTGTTATCATCATCTGTTGTTATGTTCACAACAATGCTCATTATGAGCAAAATTCCATTTACCATCTATAATCTATGAAGAAGCTTTGTTTTACTTGATAATTATGTGAAACATGTGGTTTAGTTTGGTAAACAACATGGTTATTTTGCAATTATCCATTGATGAAGAAATGTTTTGTCACTCTAATCCATTACACTAAAGTTGATGACTAAAATTCATTCATGATCACTCATGTTCTTGGAAACTAGAAATGGTAAAAAGAATAATTTGGTAATTTATTCAAGATAAAACATGGATCTTTATGTTGTACTTAGAAATTATGAGATATAGATTATGATGTATTTCGCTAGTTTTGATAATTCAAAGATAACATTGTTAACACGATTGCTTAGGTTATCATGCTAGTTAAAGAAATCACATGTTAATGGAATATGTAATTATAGCCTAATCTAATCAACCAAGGGGTTGTGTGAGTTAACTACAACCACTCGAAGTTGTTGGGATTGGTATTTGAGAAATCAAAATCAATTCTAATCATTCTACTTTACCAACTACTTGTCTACTTAAATTGACATTCTCGGGGTAGCATGCTATTAAGCATAGGATGGACTTGAAAATATACATGCTATTATTCATTATGTCATAGAATGTGTTCACTCAAAAATGAGGATCATAGTCTATCATATATTATTAGGACAAGTCTACAACATGTTTAACTATTAATCATCAAGGAACAATGGAGTGGATTCTTGATCTTAGATGGTAACCTTCATATAATTGAACTACTTGTTTAGAATTTCTCGTCTCGGTCACCTATATATTATATATAAGTATTTATATTTTATAAAAAGTTTAAGAATCAACCCCAATATGATTAAAACCTCCGATTAAAGTAAAATGACGATTCGTTATTAGAAACATTTGTGTCCACGGATCGATACTTGGTTCTTACCAATAGTATTCTACATATACGATAGTACACTTGCCTATGTTGTGTGTGTTTAGTGTTTGTAGAAATCACTTTTATAAATTTAAAACATGATCTTGTGCAAAAGCTAAATATCCAATCCATTATATTTTACATGCTACACGCACAACACACATCAGTAACCTTTGTCAAAAGTTCAGTGGAAAGAGAAGATATAAAAATTAAGGAATTTGTGCCATTCTCAATCAACTTTGATAGCCAACTTACACATCAGAAGACCATTGGAGTTGAACCCTCATGACCAAGTGAAAGATTTAAAAGGGGAAACTCAAGTGAAAGCTTTAAAGGACAAGTTTGGTGCAAAGTTTGTGATGTTTATGGTCATCACACTGACTCATGCTAAGAATGGTTCTCTCTTGAATCATTTCATGTCCCTGACCATACAAAGTTTGGACAAGACTTTTCATTTTAACATAAAAGATACAATGAGCATTTGAGCAAAGGAAAGAAGAAGAATGATGATCCAGTCAAGAGTGATGAAGCAGCTGATAAGAAAAGAGATTTCATTGAGAAGAAAAGGGTACAATGATCAAGAAACTAAAAAGAAGCCAATCTGTTAAGTCTCAAGGATCTGAGAAATCTGCCGATTCTGAAAATTTAACCAGTTGTGAAAGAAATACTAAGCTTAAGAAGAAAATATTCAACAAAAAGAAATCAAATGAACTCACTGGTGATGAGAAGTTTCTCTTGAAACATGGCTATGAACCACAAGGGTTTTTGTGGAAACCAAAGTCGGAAGCTCAAGTGACTATCATAAAAAGGGAAACTGTAATTGAAGAATGCAAAAGCATAATTCCCTATTATGGAAACTCAATTGAAACTGGTTGTGAGACTGACGAGTCTTGTGGATTAGTTTATGAGGATCCAAAACCAATCACAACTGATGATGATGTTGCTGATGTTTTGCAAGCTGAATTAGCTTGTGATTCATCACTTAACAAATCACTTCCTTTTATTTGTGCAGGAACAGTCCACTGAAGTGAATGATGTATGGTATATGGACAGTGGATGTTCCAGGCACATGACCTATGACAAGAGATCATTGGTCAATAATGTTTAAAAAATTGAAAGCCCAGTTGCTTTTGTTAGTGATGAAAATGGAGGAAAGATTGCGGGCAAAAGCATTCTCACAAATGGGAAAGTATCTTTTGATAATGCTTTTCATGTGGAAGGACTACACTATAATCTTTTGAGAAAATCACAAATGTGTGATACGGGTTATAAGGTTGGATTTGTTGAGTCTCATTGTTTCATACTGATGCCTGAGTTTGTGATTCCACCTGATATGATTATGATGATGGCCCCTAGAAATGGAAACTTGTATGAACTTAGGATGAAAGATGCCATTTCTAGAGGTGGAACATGTTTTGTTTCAATAGCATCTGAAAACGAAACAAAACTTTGGCATAGAAAGTTATGTCATGTCAATCTCAAGAATATGAAAAAACTTGTTCAAGGTGAACATGTCATTGGTTTACCAACAAGAGATTCTGGTCCCGTATAACTCACTCAATAGATCAATCGCTCACGGTTGTAACCCACACTCACGTGTTGACAAGAAGGCTACGACATACTATTTTGTGAAAAGAACAAAAGAATATTAAAGGAGGAATCAATAATACTCTTAGTGTTGCTTAACAGACATAAAAGTAACAAACACACAAAGTAACTCAAAATATTTCCATATATATTATGAAGGATACAATGAAAACAATTAGGGTTTCTATGTGGAATGTTTGGATTTTTGGCAGCTTTTCGTATAGGAGGGAGACAGCCGTCAAATCACAATATTCGCTCAGTCAGTTGTTCAGGTGTCTAGCCGTGTCATAGGCATGCCCTAAATTAGTCCTTTTATAGGCCTGCCCTGATAACTAACATTCCTTCAAGAAACCCTAATGATAGAAACATATTCATTAACATATTACAAAAGATTCTAAGTGTAAACAAGTCTTCGAGCAAGCTTTGCAGCTTTTGTCTTTAGCGAGCAGACCTGGTAACCATTAAGTGTGCTGGGGAACAGTTCTCCGGGTAAGATGCTATTGAAGACTTCAATATTCATCTAGAAGACTTCAATCCTCTTGACCATATGATGAGGGTGGCTATCAAGCACAGTCTACCTCATAATATCCTCCAAATCATCATTATGCAGGAAAGTCAGGTCTCCATCTTCTATGATAATGCCCAAGGCAAGTCCATTAGAATTTCTGAGAATGTAGGAATCATATTTTTCATTATATTCAATACGAGCAATCCTACCATTTCTCTGCACTTCAATATTAGGCCTTGTCATCTGCCTTCTCATACTTATACAGACCATCATGTTGGCCAGGGGTTCTTTGTTTCTCACCTTTGAAATGTAATCAATCTCAACATATGTGATATCCCTCATCTTCTTAGCCCTTCTGGTCTTCTCATATTCGGACAGTTCCCTCTCCCTCTTCTCCCTCAAAATAGGGAAACATGTCCTGGTCTCCTCCTTGAGATGTTTTGAAAGTTCATTATTTTGTCTTCTTGCAAGTGTATCCCTGTCATGATAATCATATAGTTCTAGACTTGCCATCTCCTCCGATAGTTCTTTTTTAAAATCAGCAAAATCATCCTTGAAGATAATTTCTTTCAGCTATCCACTCTTCATTATCACCTTCAAAGTTTCAGACACAGATTCATAAAAGAGGCTTTTGGGTAGGTCCACAGCAGATGGTGGCCTATTTTTTCGTTGGTGTACAACTCTTGTTGTAGGATTTGTGCTCTTGAGGCTGAGGGCCTAGAAGGAATTGCCTTTCTGGGTTTAGTGGACCTTAATTCCCCAAATTTCTTTTCAAACATGGAAAATACCATTTCCACTGGCATAGCCATAAAATCAAGAAAATTTTCTCCTCCTTCTCTGAAAGTTTTGCAATCATGCCCATCAGTCTTTCATCTCCAAGTTGACCAGCATGAACAAATCTTACTCCACTCGGTCCAACTTCAAAATTTTGAGGATTTCTCTATTCAGCCTCCAGTCTATCCCATTCATCCTTTTCTTCATAAAATAATTGTTTCAGTTGAGCCTTTCCCAAGTTGTCAAATACTATCTTAGGCATCCCTTTGTTCATCATCAACCCTTTTAGGGTCTTGATTTTATTCTCATCATCCCAGGGATCCAATTGTTCAATTGGCTTAGGTTTCACTTCCACAATGATAGGAGTTTAGAAGCTTTTGAGGATTGAGCCTTTTCTTGATCATCCTTTTCTAGCTCAGACTGATATAGGGCTAATCATTCACTTCTATTCAACCCGATCACATTTAAACTCCCTCTTGCCTCCATTAACCTTTCAAGCAATTTGAGTTGTTCATCCTCCCACTTCTTTTTCTTTGCAGCTTCTTTTCAACCAAAGTAACGACTCTTGGCCTCTTTGCAGTCTTGTCAGATTCATCTTTCATTGACAATTTCCTGAAGTAGAATTCAACTTGAGCTTTTGAAATACTATCAACCATCTCCATTTCCATGCCTCTATCAATCAAATACTTACATTAGCCTCCAAATCTCTACATCAACTCAACAATCTTTTCTTTCTGATTTGCTTATCTTTTCAATCTTTCCTTCTCCTCTCTTTCTATCCTTTCCACATTCATTTTGTAAAGTTCCTCCAATTCATAAAACTTCATTGTACTTAATTCCTTGTCAGATAAACCAAGCATTCTCAGATAACATATATTCTTGTGTGAATCACGGTTCTTTTTCTCCATTCTCTTCTTTATCTCATCAGCCTCCTTATCAACCAATCTTTGCAACTACTCATCTGACATAGGAGCCAAAGTTTCAAATTTGTATTCGTGTTTAATCAGACTCAAGATCAAAGGATGATTTCTCCTTGCATCATCCAACATTTTCTGTATATTCCCCCTTTGTTCATCTGTCAAGTCAATGTGAGGGGAGTCAACAGTATCAATTTTAACAGCATTATCATCAACAACATTGTCACTATCTTCAGTATCATCATCTTTTTCAGTCGATTCATCCAATGCCTCAATACTTGGTTCATTCAAATCAGGTTCAGTTTCTAGCATAGCAACCTATAAAGGAATAGCCATCTCACGACTTTCATGAACTTTTGGGCTTTCTACAAAACATTCAGGCTTTTCAGCCTCATCAGCTTTCCCTTTCTTGGATTGATCTGCATCATCATCAGTCTTCCCATCAGATCTACTCCTTTTCCTTGTGTACATCTTTCCATATTTACTTTTAGGCTCATCATCGTAACTCCATTCTTCTGGATTTTTCTCAATATCTTCTTCAACATCTCTTAACCAACCACTTTTTGGTTGCAATTTTTGTTACCGATTCCCAGCCTCATCAGGCACCACCTACTTGTTTGAATCTTTTTCAGTGTGTTCAGCAGTGGTTGGAGTTTCAGTCTCAGGTTTGGGTTGCTTGAACTTATACATTACAATTGCTAAGGTTTTATCAACCTCTTCAACTAGCTTCATCTTTATTAGCACCTCAATAATCTCCTACTCAACTTCTCCTTCTTCAATTAATGTTTAGGAAATGTGAGCTTGCTCCAGTAGAGTTTCTTGCTGGACAAACTGCTCCTCAGCCAAAGATCTGGCAACTCTTTCTCTTTCCTATATTTCCAGTAGAGTATCAACATGCCTTTTAGCAGCTTGCTCATCCAATTCATCTTTATCCAACATATCATCATTATTAGATTTATCCTGTGTATCAACAGGTGAATCATCTTTAGAATCAACAATAGATTTTCCCTTTTCCTTTCTCCTTCTCTCTTCCTCAGATTCCCTCACTATTTATGGTTCACTAGGAAAGTTTTTAATATCATCCATTAAATTTTTCATCTCCTCATCATCAACACCAACCTTCTTGGAAGTTTCATTATCTTCAATTTCTTCAGTCATAACAAGTTCCTCAGTCTCAGCACCTTCATCAATACATTGTCAGAGTTTCAGTGCCAATAGCATTAGTTTCTATGGCCTCAATAGTCAAAATGTTGTCAGTTTGCACATTTTCCTCAATATTAATCTCATTCTCTACGTCCTTCTCCTTCTCCTCATTCACCTTCTTCTTTGATATAGTGACATCTACATCATAATTTTGTTCACCAATGTTTGATTTATCACCTTCATATCCATTATCATCAAAACCTTTCACTTCACTGTCATCTTCCTCATCACTCTCACCATAAACATTAAATAATGTTTTCAAACCATCTTCAGCAGCATTCAATTCCACATTCACATCCTCCTCCATATCAACACCAACAGCATCAGTTGCAACAGGAATATTCTCCCCCTATTTTGGTACAGCTGAGGTCTTCTCAACCTCAGCCTTCAGGGATTGAATTTTGTTTAAAGCATGTGCCAATTGTGCCTTTAAATCTTCATTTTCTTTCCTCAACACCTCATTACTTCCTCTCAAATCAATGTTTGCCATCAGCAGATCCAAATTTCTTTTAAATAGATAAGCACCAGGGGAAGGGGATTGGGTTGGTGAATCAGAAAAAGATTCAGGTGTATTGGTTTAAGGTTGGATTGTTTCAGTGGGTGGGCTTGGGATTTAAAAAATGTTTGCACCACTTGAGGGTAAGGGATTTATGTTTTGGATAGTAGGTAATGGTCTGTGAGTATGGATAATTTCAAATTTTGCTTGGTTAGGTTGGTCTAAAGGTTGGGAATGGGTTGGGGATTGAATGGTGTGTTTGGAAGGTTAATTAGGTGGGCTGGGATTTGTTGTGGGATGTAAGGTTCATGTATGTCTTGGTTTTGGTCTTGGATTAGGGTTTGTGTTTGTGTTAGGGGTTGGTTAATGGTTTGAGGTGGGCTTTGGGTTTGGGTATGAGTTGGTGGTGATTGAATGTACGGGTCATTTTGTGGTGGTGGGGATGGTCTTTGGTGTTGTGGTGGGGATTGGATGTGTTGTTGGGGTGGGCTTGGTGGTGAGGCTGGTGGTGTAGGTAAGGGTTGGTTTTGGATCTCCCCATATGCCTGTGCATTGATTATATCATCAGCAACCAAGTTTTCTTCAAAACCTCCAACTCCTCCATCATTTTATCCATCATCTCCATCATCACTATCATCAGAATCATCATCACTTTCCTCTTCATCTTCACCTTCCTCATAACTCAATTCTGGTACAGGCATAATCGCCACATTGTTTTCAATTAACCGTGGTAATATATCAAAGTCAGCTGTGGGATTGAACCGGCTTGTGCTAGATAGCTTCTCTATTCTTTTAAACACATTGGGATCTTGTAGCACATGAGCAGTCCCACTTGTTGGTAAATCTTGCAGAACTCTATTAAAAATGATTTGTAGGAATATTGGATAAGCCAAAAATTTGTCTTTGTTAGGCTTTCGGAGAATGCTAACCAGACCTTCAAAGATCATTCAAGAGAAGTTAAATGGCAGCTTGTATACAACTTCCACAGTGGCATTTGCCAAATCTCGGCTCATCGGTGTCCAAGAGCCTTTCCTTGGGGCATATCCTTGAATGATGTATCAAGAACCTATAAAGGTTAGAAAACATCCCCTTTTGAAACTGTCCCTCATGGACATTCCCTTGATAACCCATCGTTTCCTAAACTATCTTCAATAAGTGATCAGTGGAGAAGTAAATAGGGTTATGATCATCATCGTGTAGTTGTAGGCTTTCTCGAATCAACCGTTCAATAATCGCGACTTCATGATTTGCCACAGTAACCTCTATTCTCCTACCATCTTCATCGTCATGTAGTTCGGCCGAGTGCCAGAAATCCAACTGGTGGTTTCTATAAATAACAGGGCACTTAGTCAAAGAGAATCGTAGGTTTGACAACTAAAGCCATCGGATCATTAAAGGCACTAGTTCATTATCAGCGGTCACTTGAAGAAGAGAGCACATGTTGTGCTTCTTCTCAAATGGATATGTCGGTTCGCCCTCCATATCTGTACATACACAAGCAAAAACATATTCAAAGCAAAAGTTAGTCACAAAGTTCATAACTTTGACAAATTTGAGGTTATAATTTGAAGAAGTAAAGAGAAGAAATGTTTTTAAGAACCTGTGCTTCGACAAATTAATTATCTACAAGAAAACAGAGATGTCAGTTAATGTTAAAATTAACAGTTAAAATTTACATAATCATTGTCGGAAAACATTCAATTGAAGCTTACTGAGTCGGATTAAGTGGGCTGACAAATTAGGGTATGGAAAAATTGTAAAGCGGTTGATATTCTAGAACAAGAGCAAGAGAAGTTTTTGTAATAGTCTTTGGAGAGAGAAGTGAAGCATGAAATTTAACTAAGTCCCTCTTATATAACTTTTGAAAGTGGGGTTTAAATGAATTTTATCATATTGTGTGAAAAGGCTGTCATGAAAGTTAAAATATTCAAATAAATATTTTTTCCCATTTTAAAACCTTGCTCGATAAAGTGCATCTTATAAACCTTGCTCGAAAAAGTTAATTCATTGAAGTTTGCCAGTATTAATTCCACTTATCAAAGCTTGCTCGTTCTAGAATTTATTCAGAAATTATAAAGTAAATAGAAATAAACCTAAGAGAATAAGATGAAGGAAACTTACTCGAACTACAAGATTGCTCGAGAAATAAATCACAAGAAAATTAATCATGTATAAAGCATCAAATAGGCAACCTTGCTATGAATCAATAAAGAATCCCAAAATAATAACTTAGATACATTTCTAAATGTCAACCTTGCTCGAATTTCTGAATAACACAAACCGTGCCCGAAAGTACTTAAAACGGTTCACATATATTCAATAAAGTATACTTTAAAGAAAAGTATGCTCGAAACACTCTAAGAATGCAAACTGTGCTAGAGAAGGACTCTAAACACAAAGTGTACTCGAAAAGTAACATTTTGAAATTACCAAGTATATTTGGAGAACACTTGAGGATTTCAAAGTGTGCCCAAAATATATGGTGTGCCCGGAAAATAAAGTTTGGCCGAAAACACTTGTAATATCAAAGAATCACATGCACAATCATGAAGTATTCTAGATAAAGACATATTTCAAATAAAAACAACAAAGTTTACTCGAAATAGACATGTAAATCATATTCAAACAGATGTCACATAATCATCAAGTATGCAAGACAAAACTAACCTTCTGAATATCTAAGTTTACTCAAAAGCTAATAAGTATCAAGGTGTACTCGAAAATATATGAATAAGTCATTTAAGTACTGAACATTACAAAGCTTGCTAGAATGAGTTTAAACAGTCAATCAAAACACCTAAGTTTGCTAGAACATTCAAAAACACTAAAGCTTGAAATAACATATACAATCATAAAGCTTGCTATAATGACCTAAAAAACCTATAAAACAATTAAGTTTGCAAGAGAATTCAGAAATCATTAAAACTTGCTAGAATCAACATAATCAAACATATTCAAACATTAAGCTTGCTCGAAAGAGTTAAACTTCAAATAAAACAGTAAAGTCCACTCGAAAGTTTGTAAAACATCAAAGCATGCCCGAAAACTATAAACTTAGACAAAATTATCTAAGGGTGCCCGAAAAGGTTGAAAATTAACAAACTTTACTCAAAAATACATATTCAGACCTATTTAAGGTAAAATGCAACTCTTTTTGTCTTAAACCAAAAGTCAAACAGTTTTATCATTAAAGATCATTGTTTAAGAGAAAATAGTGCATAATGAGATCAAATTTCAGTCTTTTCCATTCAAACCATTTTCTTTCTTTTTGTGAAAAGATCTCAACATGGGATCATATTGACTAAGTTGCTTCTCAATACATCATTCTAAGCATTATTATGACATATTAGGCAAGTTAACAGCAAGTCTAGACTTAGCATGAATTTCATTGCCTTGGTGATATGATTAAGGTTCAATTAATTTTGCATAAGACTGAAATGTATAACACATATTGTTTACTGAAGCTCCATATCTATTCTCAAGGCTTATTTGGTTTTCTCCAGATCACCCCGAATTGACTCCACCCTCTGATATTTGGCAAAACTTTTTGATGATAGAACATTTTAAATTTATTTGATGGTTCTTTTCAAAACTTCAAACATATATGAGGTTGAACGTTGGACTTACATGCCACGCAGTTCGGGCTTACAGGCCTTTCATTCGAGACATGACAGGACTTACTTTTATGCCCCCATCTCTGTAGTTCTAAAATTCACCCTCATGTTTGGATTTTCTAAAATTTGTGAATGTATATCAACTTTTGGTTGAATAAATATTAAAGAATTTTTGTTCACATTTGGTCTTTGTCATTCTCAATAAGATAATCTATTTTGGTGACCAAAATACCAACGGGCTCATGTATGACTGGATATTCACTTTTCTGCCTATCATTCAGAAATATGTATATTGGAACATGCATATACAACAATTTAACTCCACATTAAGTTTAGCAATTTCATTATGTTTATATCTGAGGATTTGATAGTCAGATCTGATTATTTTCAACTGAAAACTTGATTTTTACTCTGTTTCCGTTTTTCAAACCATTAAAATGGCTGGTCTTGAAGAACAAGAAGTGTCTATTAACAAAATACCTAGACTTTATGGACATGAAAACATCACCAAATGGAAAGTTTTATTTGAAGCGGCTGTTTGCTACAACGATGTAGACATGTGGGCATCAATCAAAAATGGACCATGAGCCGAAGATGGTGCAGCTACTGGTGCTGTAAGGGATAGGTTGAGGATAGCTGATGACAGGGCCTTAGCAATGATAAAGCTAGGACTGTTGTCACACCCTCAAAATCCACTAACGGAGTTTTACCGTCAGAGGGTGTGAACTGGCAGGATCGGAATCATCAGTTATAATCAAACCATAAAATAAAGTTTCAAAACCATGAAAACGTTTACGAGTAATTAAATGCGGAAGCGTAAAAATCTTTAATCAAAAGTTGCGTCACGCAGGACGACTTAAAACCAAAGATAACCGTTAAAAATAAGTTTGCAGGACAAAAGCGTTTTCAATCAATGCATGTTCCTAAACCGCGCGCCCGCCTCGGCTACCTGAGAATAACATACTAAAAGTGTCAACACAAGGTTGGTGAGTTCATAAGTTATATAAAAATAAATCGTTTAGCGTTTGCGTTCAGCGTTACAGCGTTATAGCGTTTTGCGTTAACCGTTTTGCGTAACAACGTTACGGCGTTTAGCGTTACCAGATAGTGTTATGTCAAATTATATATCGATAGGTAGCTAGTCTATACAACAAGTATTACTAAGTGTTCGACACCGAAGCTGACTCGTTTAGTAAGTGCCTTGTCACCAGGTCCTCCGGGCCATGGTACGTGTTAGCCAAAATTACACCCGCTCGACCTCCAGTCGAGTTTAGCGTTGGGTGGGGTTTGTCAAACCCAGTAGTACTACTCAACAGTGACTCGCTATTCTAAATATTAACCGGTTCGATGTGTAGGACATCAAATATTTCGTTTGCCACTTAGCCTTTACAAGTGATATATAATTTATAACAAAATCTTAAATGCGTTGTGGAGTATGTTATCTCCCCCAAGTGAAAAACGTTTGAAAACAGTTTAAAGAGGGGAAAGTGAAACTCACTGTTTGCGAAGAATTTCCCAAAATAAATCACCAAAATGCGCGTCACCGAAAAACTCTCTCTAACGTTCTAAAACAACAAAGAGATTTTTCTAAGTGTCGGAATATTATCGAGTCTCTAGACCCGGCACATAATACCTATGCACATAACATGTTTCGTGTTTCGTTTGTGAATCGTGTGTGACTTTAACAAGTGTTTTTGTGACACATCACATGTGTAAGCAATCATATACTTGTCATGTATTCATAACGTACATTGCTAGCAATTATTCCCCGTAAGGGCATTTTGGTCAACAAATAACAATTAACTAGCCATTATTCCCCATAAGGGCATTTTGGTCAAATTATGACAATCATCTTGCAATCATTCCCTTCAAGGGCAATTTGGTCAAAACACGATAATAAATTAGCAAGTATCATATTTCATGCATTTTCACAAAACTCAGCAGCTAGTTTCACCGAGACAGAAATCCTACCAGAAAGATTGTACTATTTTACTGATCATAGCATCTCAATTAATTTACCAAATATCATCACAAAAGCACATATGTCTTAGGTTTCCAGAACATATTTTATTACATTTTTATTCCTCATAGTTTTCTCACAATCATCAAATCATTACAGCAAACTCATAACAGTCAAATTTATGCGCAACAGAATGTTATTTGCAATTCCCATTAAACGAAAAATCCAATAAATGCAAGACCACTTGGTTTTGGTTCCTAACTCAATGAGTCAACTTCCAGAAGTGGAACCAACCCAATTGGTCTCGTAGTTCATGAGATATAACATTTACAACATAACCTAACAGCAGGTCTAACAGCTCAGCTTTGCACAACGTTTTTGTAAAATCATAAAACTTAACTTCTACTTGTCCAAAAATTACAAGTTTATATTCTTTAGAAACTAGACTCAGCCTAGTTTACAGTAGTACCAACAATCTCAACCAATTTTCATGTTTACACTTCGTTACAGTCACTTAAACATCAAATACACATTCTGTCCAGAAACTGTTTGCATCCAAACTCAATATATTAACAACCTATGAACTATCATGTATTCATATGACCCTCTAGACTCCATAAACACCATCCATGCACATCAATTACATATTACATACTTGATTAGGGTTTGTGTTTGAACTCAAATCAAAGACACAACAATCAACATGCAACAAGATTCAATCTAGTTATCAAATCATCATTCAATCAACCACAATCATATTAGCTATACACACTCATAAAATCGGCTGCTAGGGTTTGTTATTAACCCAACAAACATCAAAATCAAGCAACAAGAATGTAAAGGATGATCAATTATACCTTCCTAGCACCTAGTTCTTCAATCAAACACTTGATTTGAGGATTGTATGTGTGTATAAAGTGGACGGCAGCCATGAGGGATGGGGTGAAGGGTTCCGATCGGGATCTTGGGTTAATAATAATAATAATAGTTAGGGTTAAGTTAATGATATATTTATAGACATACAAGTTACACTCAAGTCCCTCTACTTTCAAGTGTTGTTTTTCTAACTTAACTAACTTAGTTCTTGTTTCTTGTCTAGCATTACACACAATATAATCAAGTAACACATATGTTAACACATAATTATCACATAATTATTATGTTGACGTTTTTCGTTTATTCCTCAATCGTTTGCGTCAACTTGTTTGCGTTTCGGTGCAATTCCCGAAAGACTACACATGTAGTAAGTGTTAAGCGTCATTTAAACCCTAGTTTAAATGTAATGAAGTGTGCATTATAGATTCAATGATCTTAAGTTTGAATTGACGGAGTTGAGTTAACGGAGTTAACCAGAAATTGACGATTGTCACAACTGTCTTGTAAATACTTACCAAGGTTGCACATCATGCAACCGCAAAGGAAATTTATGATGCAATTCTTGAAATGTTTGAGGGTAACACTGAGCTCAAGAACATAAAGAAGCAAAGGCTCAAGCAACAACTTGTGAGGTTTAAGTACAAAGATGGAGAAAGGTTGAAGTCCATCCTTGAGAGATTCTTGGCAATTGTGAATGACCTTCGAACAACTGACTATGTTATGACTGATTTTGATCTCAATACCAAGCTGCTCAACTCAATGCCTAAGGAATGGTATACTGCCTGCAAATTCATCCTCCAAAAGCCCAATTTCAATGATTTGAAAGTGGATGATGTAGTGTGCTTCCTTTAGGCTGCAGAAATTGAAATGATTGAAAATGAGATGATCAAAGAAGAAAAGCCATGTTTCAATGTTTCTAATGCATTGATTGCACCCATAGGAAACTTGTCTACCAATAACCAACAGCAAATTCCCATCATTGAGGAACCAACAAAACATGTTAATGACACACCTAGGTTATTTGTTAGAGGTAGCTCAAGTCAAGGAAATCAGACAAGATATGTCCAACTCATTGAAGAAACTGACACTGCCTCAATGGCAGGTGAACATGTTCCATACCATGGTGGAATCATTGGTCAAGCTAATGACACTCAAACATTATTCTCAATGTTCACACTCAAGATGACTTGGAGCAAATAGATGCTGATGACCTTGAGGATATGGATTTGAAATGGCAAGCTGCAATGCTAGCACTGAGAAGCAAGAGGCTATTCAATAGGACTGGTAGATCCTTGGTCTCTGGACCAAATGAAAGGATTGGATTTGACATGTCAAAGGCTATTTGTTACAACTGTCAACAGCCTGGACGTTTTGCTAGAGAATGTAACCAGCCCAGAAACTTTCAAGCCAATCAGTTTCAAAATCAACAGCCAAGAAACCAAATGCAATATCAATAGAATCAATAGCAAAATCAGAATAGAAACAATCACTTCAAGAACAACAACAATCCCAACTTCAACAACAACAGTCCCAATTTTAACAACTTTCAACAGTCCCAAATGATACATAAACAAGTTGTTCCTAAAAATCAAAACTACCAAGGAAACCAATTCCCTCAAGCTGCTCAAAACAACCTCAACAGACCCAATCAAACTCAACCAAGAAATCAAGGGAATGTAGCTGTTGTTGCACAACAAGACTGTGATTTTGACTGGAGTAATCATGAAGATGACATCAAATCTGCTAATGTTGCATTCATGGCAAAGATTGAGAATGAGGTTGGAACATCATCTTCTCAGGTACAATCATCTATCACTGACTTACATGAAACAATTACTGCTTTGAATATGAAAATAGGCAAGCTAGAGAGTGAGTGTTTCAGAAAACAAAGCATCATAAATGGGTATAAAGCAAGTGATGTTGTTAGTGAAGAGAAGATCAGAAGTTTAGAATATGATTATGTGAGTAGCTACAGAGATCAACAAAGGTATTGCACTGAAATTGAAGGGTTAAAGAAGATGTTGATTGAAGAAAAGGTGAAGAACACAAAGATGGAAACTAATAATGAGTTTTTAAAGAATTTGGTCTCCACTGGAAACAAATGTGGGATTCTGAACCAAATTAGTGAGAAAGACAAGTATAAAGCAGTTCCACCTCCATTCAATAACAACTTTTTTACCTAAAGTTGACAAAGAAAAGAGGGATAGTTATCTCAAGCAGTTTAGAGAAGTGTTTGAAGACAAAGAGGAGTTTGTTGATCTATATAAGAAGGTTGAGGTAAATGAAATGGGAGAATATGTTGTGAAGGAAGAAGTGAAAGAAGACAAGTCAATTGGAATTCAAGTATCTGAAGATGAATTTGACTCTGAAAATCTAAATGCTGATGATTTAAGTGATTTGAGTGATCAAATCACTGATGAAGAAATTAAAGCTGCTGAAAGAGGTAGAAGGTACAAGAAACCAGATTCAATTGAAAAGCTGCCACAACTGCCACCAGTGACACCAAAGATGAAGAAAATGAATGAAAGACTTAGAAAAGAACATGTGTCTTTTGATATATGTGAAAGGTCTAAAGCCAGATATAATGCAATAAGACCCCCAAGCAAGGCAATGCTGCAAAGAATCAAAGACAACAACAAGAAGAAAGTGGCTGAAACAGCTGTATGTGAAAACTTCATTCCAATTTACCCAATATTTTCAAGTCATGAAGTATTTGACATTGGGGAAGTGGAAACCTAGATGAAGAGCCCATGAATATGAAGAAGATTGTTTTTGTCAAGGGAAAGGTTGAAAGGAATGATATCAAGATTGATGAATTTGTTCATTTCTCAATTGACTTTGATGGTCTGAAGACTCAAAAGACACTTGGAGTTGATCCACCAAGATCAAGTGAAAGGTTTAAGAAAGGTGCTGACCATGAAAAATTTAAAGGAAAAGTGTGGTGCAAAAGATGTGATGAGTATGGTCATCACACTGACACATGCAATGATAGACTCAACTTTAAACCTTTCCATGTTCCTAATGAAACAAAGTTTGGACAAAACTTTGTTCTCTATAAATTGAAATATGAAGAATACTTGGGAAATGGGAAAGTAAGTGAAAAGGGGAAGAAGAATGAGTCTGATCAGTCAGTTGCAAAAGAGAAGAAGGCTGAAGTAAAATTGAGAAAACCATTTGGTAAGCAAAACAGAAGAAACAAATCTCCTTAGAAGACTGAGTTTGTGAAGAAGAAGAATTTTCAACCGTTGTGCATCATTCCCAACAATGACACAAAATCTGTTAAGTCTGATGATTCTTAAGGATCTTCAAACAGTCAAAAGAAGAGAAACAAGGTTGTTCTTCCAGAAAGAAACCTACTGAATTAACTGGAGATGAGAAATTCTTGCTAAAACATGGTTATGAACCTCACGGTTTCCTATGGAAACCTAAAATTGAAAACAAAGAGGAGACATGTATGGGTGTGAGAGACTTTTCAAGCAAGAAAGACTATGTTATTCATGAAAATAACATTGAAGGTTCTGAATATGAGAGCACAACTTCATTTGTGAAAACTCCAAGAGAGTGTGGATATGAAACTGATGATTCAGATCACATAGAAATCACTCATGAAGACCCTGAACCCATATCACTCACTCCTATTGCTGCCATGGAAGTTGAATCTGATGATTTGCAAGTTGAAGTAGCTTGCACTTCATCATCAAAATAATCACTTTCTTTGTATTGTGCAGGAACAACCCACTACACTGAATGAAGTATGGTATTTGGACAGTGGATGTTCTAGGCACATGACTTGTGATAAGAGGTCCCTTGTCAACTATGAAGAGAAGTTTGAGGGACCAGTGGCATTTGGAAGTGATGAAAATGGAGGAAAAATTGTTGGAAAATGAATTTTGACTAATGGCAAAGTTACTTTTGACAATGTGGTCTATGTTGAAGGGCTTCAATATAATCTTTTAAGCATATCCCATATGTGTGATAAATGTTACAAAGTTGGCTTTGAATCCTTTGATGATTCTCACTGTTTCATCTTAAGGCCTGAGTATGTTATTCCACCTGACATGATCATGATGATAGCCCCAAGAAATGGAAATTTGTTTGAACTAAACATGAAGGATGTTGTTTCTAGGGGTGGCACTTGCTTTGTTTCTAGCCACTGAAAATGAGTCAAAATTGGGGCATAGGAAACTCTGCCATGTCAATCTGAAGAAAATGAGCAAATTTGGCAAAGGGAGATCATGTCATTGGCTTACCCACAAGAGAGTTTAAATTGGATGACAATTGTGTCTCTTGTCAGATTGGAAAGCAACACAAGTCTTCTCACAAGACTGAACTCATCAACTCAATTGATCAAGTGCTTGAAATGCTTCACATGGATCTCTTTGGTCATGTGAGTGTACCAAGCATTGGAAAGAAAAGATACTGTCTTGTGACCATTGATGATTATTCAAGATATACTTGGGTTTATTTCCTAAGTACCAAGGATGAGGCTGCTGAATTCATTATAAACTGTGTTAACAGAGTGGAGAATAAACTGAATAAAAGGGTTAAGGTGTTGAGAAGTGACAATGGTACTGAGTTCAAGAATGGAGTGATTGGAGAATTTTGCAACAACAAAGGAATACTTCAACAATTCTCAGCTCCTAGAACTCCTGAACAAAATGGTGTTGTTGAGAGAAGAAATAGAACACTTATTGAAGCAGCAAGAACCATGCTTGCTGATGCTAATTTACCTGTCACATTTTGGGCAGAAGCAGTTAACACAGCATGCTATGTTCAGAACAGAGTACTGATAAACAAAAGTCACAACAAGACACCATATGAAATATTCTACAACAGAAAACCCTATATCAAGTTTTTAAAAGCATTTGGATGCAAATGTTCTCTGTTGAACAAAAAGGATTACTTGAACAAGTTTCAACCTAAGTCCTTAGACTGTTTCTTTGTAGGCTATTCACACAGTCAAATGCCTACAGAGTGTATGTGAAAGATAATTTACTTGTAATTGAATCCTCGGATGTGGTTTTCAATGAAAACCAATTCAACACAGTTGATGGTGCATCATGGTTATTTGATTTTGAGAAGTTGATAAAGTCTTTCAAGATATATCTTGAAGACTATAATGAAACCTTTCTGAAAAACCAATGTGATTAAAGAGTCAAAACAAAAGGGGGTGGATTTGGAAAAGCTGTGGAAAAAGATTGCAAGAAAAGAAAAGGAATATACATTCATAAAGAACTCCTCTAGGACAGATGTTGATCAAGCATAAGATGACAATCAAGTGAACAATGAAAGTCATGTACAACATCAAGCAAATGATATTCAATACAATCAAGAAATGCAAAATGATCAAGTACAAGATGAGGAGGATCCAAGCAATCAAGTGAAGAAGCAACTGCTACAAGATCAAGGTTTCAAGACTTGTTTGAAGAACTGAGATCAGGAAACAATGGTGCATCCACCTCAGGTCAGTTCAATGAGGAGACACAGCAGTTGATGATTCTTTACCTGATTTGAGCATTGAAGATCTAAAACTCAATGATTCAAATCTTGACACAACTGTGTCTACTAATGCGATTATTCAAACCCCCTATGTTGAAAAGAATCATCCAACTGAAGACATCATTGGCAATATACATGAAAGGGTCACAAGAAGGAGGTCTTTGCACCTGTTGCAAGACTGGAAGCAATAAGGATCTTTTTAGCCTATGCTGCCTCAAAGAACATCAGGGTATTCCAGCTTGATGTCAAATCTGTCTTCCTAAATGGAAAGATTGAAGAGGAGGTTTATGTTTCTCAACCACCAGGTTTTGAGGATCCTATCTATCTTAACAGGGTGTATAAACTGAATAAAGCCCTGTATGGATTGCATCAGGCCCCTAGAGCATGGTATGATGAACTGTCAAACCACCTACTTGAAAATGGTTTCCAAAGGGGAGCTATTAACAAGACCCTCTTTTAGAAGAAGAAAGGAAGAGATTTGCTCTTGTTACTAGTCTATGTGGATGACATTATATTTGGGTCAACCAATGAAAAGATGTGTATGGAGTTTGAAGAGGTGATGAAATCCAAGTATAGCATGAGTTCAATGGGAGAAATGAACTTCTTCCTAGGCCTACAAGTTCAGCAAAAGGCTGATGGGATTTTCATTTACCAGTCTAAGTATGTAGAGGACATACTTGACAAGTTCAAGTGCAATGATTTAAAGACAGCTTCAACTCCAATGGATTCAAAAGAAAATATGGTAGCTGATGAAAAGGGGGAGCCAGTGGATGAACATGAATACAGAGCAAGAATTGGATCACTGATGTATCTAACTTCTACGAGACCAGATATCATGTTTGCAGTTTGTGTTTGTGCTAGATTTCACTCAAGCCCTAGGTCTCCCACATGAATGCTGTGAAGAGGATCTTTAAATATTTGAAGGGAAGACCTGACTTGGGAATTTGGTATCCAAAGAACCAGTCTTTTGACCTGACAGCCTACACAGACAGTGATTATGATGGATGCAACATAAGCAGGAAGTCAACATCAGGGAGATGTCAATTTTTGGGTGACAGATTGGTGTCATGGCAATGCAAGAAGCAGACAACTGTCTCAATCTCAACTGCAGAAGCTGAATACATTGCTACATCTTCCTGCTGTGCACAAGTCCTCTGGATCCAAAATCAGATGCTGGACTATGGTTTGAACTTTCTTAAAACCCCTATTTACATTGATAACACTGCTGCATCTTTCATTGTTAAGAATCCTGTGCAACATTCCAAAACCAAGCAGATTGAAATCAGACATCAATTCATAAGAGATTGTAGTGAAAAAGGTTTAATTGAAGTAACCAGAGTTGATATAAGTGATAATGTGGCTGACATATTTTCAAAACCACTTGGTAGAACCAGGTTCAACTTTCTTCTGAAAGCCCTGGGAATGATCAACTCTAATGAAGTCTGATTGATGATGTGTGCTTGACTGTGCAAACTGACTATCTTTTCAGAGTTTTGATTGAATGTTGTTTGTGTGCATATGATTGAATAGAATACTGTCATGATTAACTGATATGTGCTTTAGTTGACTATGTGTGCAAAGTTTGGTATCATTGTTGCTTATGCATGCTTATCAGTTGATGTGTGTATGTGATGTCATGATGAGTGCTCTTGATTTGAATTACTTGATAGTGTAAGCATATCTGACATCACTGATTAATTGCTTGATTATATGTATTATCTTATCATTTGATATTATTAGGATAGGCTAGACCTTGAATGTTAGTACTGTCTACTTGTCTTGATGATGTTATGTATGATTAAGATTTGAATATGTTACAACTGTTTGTGTCAAAATGAGTGTTTATGTCAAAATTAAAATGATAAAATGAATTTTCCAATGAATTTTACATAATCACACTATTTTGGTCAAATCATGAGCAAGTTGTTTATGGTGCAGAGATATGATAAGACTATTCAGTTCAAGCTTTATAGAAACTTAAAAGAAGGTTTTTAATGAAAAGTCTCAATTAGTTATTCTTGCTGAAAATTATGTCATTTGCTTAGTTGGAAGGACATACACTTGTGTATGCGTGGTCCTATAATCTGTATAGATTTAAAGGATAGCCATTAACCAGAAAACTGAAAGCATTTGGGGGCAGTTATAACTTGTTTTCTATTCCTTTACTTAAAACTATGTCAATAGCTCTGACCTTGAAAGGACATATATTCACATGTATGTTTGGTCCTGTTGACTACTTGTGGTCAAACAGGATAGCCATTTACCTGCCAATTAAGATAAATTGGGGTGACTGAATATTAAACTGAATTTTAATATGGGAAATGATAGTACATTGACTACTTAGCCAATCATATGGATTTAATAGGCTAAAAAGGCTTTTAGTACAGTCATTAACATATATGGTTGCTTTCTCATGATGTGTAAAATCTAAGGTGATATAAACATAATGAATATGCTAATCTTAATGTGGAGATGCATAGTTTTCTTTGCATCTCTCAAGATAAATCTCTCCAAATGATAGGCAGAAAAGTGATTACCCAGTCATACACGAGCCTGTTGTTATCTGGTCAACCCAAAAATGAAACAACTTTATATATGACAAAGAACTTGCTTAAGAAAATTTGAGAAAATATCAAAAACAAGGGGCAGAATATATCAACCAAAAGTTAATAAGTGTTTTAAATATTTTATCAAACAAAGAGGGTTTCAACTACGAACTACAGAGATGTTGACATAATCTGTCTCATCTTGAATGAAAGGCTTGTAAGTCCGGATGGCATGTAAGTCCACTGTTCAGCCTCTATATATGTTTGAAAATCAAAATACAAAAAGATTCAATAAGTTCCGTCATACAAAAACAAAATTTTGACCAAATAGCAGGAGGTTGGAGTCAAACTGGGGTGATCTGGGGAAAGCCAAATAAGCTTTGAGAAGAGATATGAGGCATCATAGCATAGTGTTGACCCTTTCTAAATTATGCTTAATTGAATCTAAATAATATCACCAAAGAGATGAAATTCATGCTAAGTTTATACCTGCTGTTAACATGTCTACTGTCATAATAATAATGCTGAGAATGAAGTATTGAGAAAGCTACTTAGTCAATATGATCACATTCTTGAGATCTTTTCAGTTAAAGAAAGAAATTGTTTTGAAGAGAAACATGACAGAAATTTGATCTCTAAATGCACCATTTGCTCTTAAACAATGATATTAAATGAAATTTAAAGTTGATATTTGGTTTAAGTCAAAAAAAAGTTGCATTTTGCCTCAAAAAGGTTGAATAAGTATTTTCGGGCAAGGTTTGATGTTTTTCTAACCTTCCCGAACACAAAACAGTTGAATATGTATTATTCGGTAAGGTTTGATGTTTTATAACCTTTCCGAGCAAGCTTAGCCATGTTGGTCTAAGTTTATGATTTTCGGGCATGATTTGGAGTGTTTACACTTCCTGGGTAGAGTATACTTAACACTTCAATTTCCCGAGCAAGCCTGAAGTCCATGAATATGTGAACAAACAAGCTTTTAACAAGATATTTCTTGTTCCGAGCAAGCTTTGCATCTTATATGCTGCATATGATCTACCGAGCAAGCTCTGTAAACTTAACTTTAGTATACCGAGCAAGCTGTATGATTAGTTTGAATATGTTCTTTCTTTGAAATTACAAGTGTTTCCGGGAAAACCTTGATTTTCCGGGCACACTTTATATTTCGGGCAAACTTTGAATGTTCAAATGTTCCCCTAATATACTTGGGTAATTTCGCTGATTTTCGAGTATACTTTGTGCTATGCAATCTCTAGCACACTTTGTATTCTTTTTCGGGCATACTTTGCATCGAAGTATACTTTACTGATTACTTGTGAATTGTAATTGACCGAGTAAGGTTAGTGATTAAGTGAATTATCCGAGCAAGGTAGGTAAATTAGATGTATGTTATATGGGCATCTTAGTTGATTCCTAGCAAGGTTGCATGCTTGATGTTTAATACTTGATTAATTTTTCTTGTGATTTAGTTCTCAAGCAATCTTGTATTTTGAGTAAGCTTCCTTCATTTCACTTTATTCCTAAAAATACTTTACCTTTAAATACTTTACCATTTCTGGAAATACTCAAAACCAACCATCCCTTAAGTAGATAAGGAATTTATGAGCTAAAAGACAAAACACTTTTTAAGATTCTCTCTTTACCTGGCGTGCAAAAGAAAAGTAGAATCAAAAGAACTTTATCTACAACTTTTTCTGCCAAAATTGCAGACATGTACTTTGATTTTGGCTTAACTGCTATTAAAAGGATATATTGTTCTGATTTGAAACTTCACATTTTAAGAATTACTCACATTTCTATTGATTGTTTAGGTTTCAAAATCATTCAAGACAACGGTTTGAATCGAAATATTCTTTATACCTTAATCTTTATTCTCCACTTTTATTCACTGCCTTATAGATCTGACTAACAATTGTGTTCATTATTACAGAAAAATCAGAAATGGATCCAAGTCAAAGTGATTTCAATTCCTACAACCATCATCTTTCTGAAGAACTAAAGAAGGTATTGAAACGCGTTCAAACCCTAATGTATGAGGTTGAGAAGACCTCAGCTTCCCCAAAACAGGGGATAAATCACTAAACCAGGGGGAGAATTCGTTAAAGCTTCTTTTAATTTATGAAGAAAGTAGTTCAGATGCTGAAACTGATAACATTCCAGAAGATGAAAAGGAAGAACTTGAGGAAAGAAAGAAACTAAATGGAAAAGAAATTGCTCTAGAGGATGATAAAATTCAGACTTTCAATTCTCAAAAGGAGAATACAATGGACTTAGATATGGATGAATCTGAATCAGAAGTCGAAAGAGTCTATTTGCAAAGAATGACAGAAATTTATGACAGAGAATTTCTAAATCAAATGATGTCATATAAAGATTTTGAAGAACAAGAAAGTTTAATGAAACTATTTGAAGATGAGAAGAAATCAAGGGATGAATTGAAAAATGAAAATCAGAAGGAGGTCCCACAAGACACTACAAACAAAATGCCATTTAGTGGCATACGTTTTTAATGACATTTAGATTTTGTGCCATTATTTTTGATTTTCATGACACTTTGTGTATGTCACATTTTCTTAGCATGTACTTTTAGGGACATTTAGAATTTGTGCCACTAAAATTTAGTTTTAATGGCACTATGTGTATGCCACATTTGCTTGTCACACACTTTTAGTGTCATTTAGTATTTATGTCACTAAAATTTTAGTATTTAAAAGCACCTTGCGTATGCCATGTTTTCCTGACATTATTTATAATGGCATTTAGCATTTGTGTCATGTAGATTTATGTTTTTAATGTTACTTTCTGTGATTTAATCAATTATAGACTCAAGCCACACATAAGCTATGATCAGCTCATTAAAAACTTAAATTGGGTCAACTTTAAATGAGCTCAAGCTTTTATTAAAGCTCACCTAACAAACAAGCTCGAGCGAGCTTCACATATCAAGCTTAGCCAGCTCGCGAGCCAAAATGAGTTTTTTTTATCAATATAAATTTTTTAAATATATTTATAAACTAAGACCTTCCGCATCAAGACCATCCATAGCTTATGTGGAGGAGATTTGTTAGAATGATGGAAATGACATGTATTGTGGAGGGTTATCCATCCTTGAAGATCCTTCCTCAAGGATGGTGAAGGATGGTGGTTGGTGGGTCCTCAATGTTGGTGATGTGGAAATTATGAGGTTGTTTGTGTGAAGAATGAATATGTTATTGTTGTAGGTAAAAAATGTTTGTGGAAAGAATGAATGAAAAGCTGATGTGGCATGCTGACTAGGCTGTTTGTGGAAAGAATTGCCCTGAACTGATGCAGGCAGTCTAACCATTATTATATATAGACTTATTAAATATAATTAAATAATATATTTTATTA
This sequence comes from Bidens hawaiensis, assembly GCF_021521415.1. Lineage (NCBI taxonomy): Eukaryota > Viridiplantae > Streptophyta > Magnoliopsida > Asterales > Asteraceae > Bidens > Bidens hawaiensis. Next base: position 86,946 of record NW_027498674.1, read on the forward strand.
ACAAAAATTTTTAACTAAAAATATATACATGCATTGCAAACAATTATAAAAAATAATTAATTAATAATAAACGAACCGAGCTCTACTCATTAGCCGAGCTCGAATTTTAAACCACAACTCCAAACGAGCCAAACTACTCACGAGCTGAACTCCGATCATCTCTAAACGAGCCAAGGTCAATCCCTCTTAATTTAAAACAAGCCAAGCTCAAGTCTAAACAGGCTCGGGTGTTATAACCTCCGGTGATGTTAGACAATTGGTTTATAATGACCAAAGGCGGCTTAACCATTTTAAGGGGCCATAAGAAAAGCGAAAAATAGCCCTTTTACGAATTCTAATGTTAGAAACACTCCTTGTTTACCTAGACTTAGCATGGTGATATATTAGTAGAAATCACATCACATGCTTAATTATAAAGGAGCATAATCATTAAAAACTTTACCATATGTAATTAATAAATCACTATAAGTAAGAATCAAGTCTCAATGAAGGTCAAATGTCTCAATGAAGGTCAAATGCCAACAAGATTTTAATAAAAGAAAAAAACATGAAACCAGATGCACTACTAATTTAGTGTAATCAGTCATTTCTTTTGTTTATTTGATAGTTTTTTTTATAAACCCATAAAAGAGAATGCATTTACATTTACAAATTGCATTCAAGTTACACGAAACAGGCAATCAGGGATTATTGTTATGAATTGACCTATGACATACAAATTTTACCAATGGGCCATAAACTAGTAATTACACAGGCATGCTACTCATTGCTATTAAACTGTCTATGAAAAAAAATATAAAATATTGTTCTGTTCGCCAACTCTTCAGTGAATTTTGATAGATTAGAGTAACAAAAGTGAATTTGAAATTGTTATATGATCGTTTACACCAAATTAGAGGGAATGATCCGGTTAACTTATATTGTTTACATATTGCATGAACAACACCTTAATTGCATCTATCTTATAGTATTCAGTCTAAAACCTTCTAAAAAAATTAACTTTTAATTCAATCATAAGTCAGACTCAGAAGGAAAAACAATTTAATAGCATAATTATTTGATATCAAAATTAGGCATGATCCAATTATTTTAGTTTAAGCATTTTTTAAAAATCGATCTACCTATAATAATTTTCAACAAACCCCAAAACAATAATTATGTAAAACAGTATATTCCATCCTAAATGAACTCAACCTAAAAGTTTCTACAAACAAAAAAGTAAAACAATATAAAGAAACGGAGACAATAAATTTAAGGAGGGAGATAAATATTTAGTTTGGAGGGAATTTTAGGAGGGAGATAAATATTAAGGATTCTCAAAGTGGAGGAAAGTTAAAATTGAATAGAGAAATAAATCCTTTTGTTTTAGGATTTTTTAAATGTAGTAAAACCAGTGGTTTACCTGGCATGTTGCATTAGATAGGTTGGTAAAATCAAAGTGTTATTGATCCCGGGTGTTGAGGTGATTAGTTGACACGAACTCGATCGGTTGCGACGACGTGTGTTATGATATCGTAGCTAAAAACTAAGAATAGAAAAAACTCAACAAAATGTTGTGAAACCCTTGTGTTCGTAAAACCCGAACGTTATGATGGTGAGTCAAAGCGAATACGGACAGTACCTTTTTCACTCGTTACGGTATAGAAACCGTTGGCAAAAACCTGAGCGTTAAAACCTAACATATAAATTCGTCAAATTAACATATAAAAAGATTAAATATTTGACAATTATTTGGTCGATAACCAAGTGATGTCGGTCCCGGTCGTTGAGGTGGTGAGTCTACGCGAATTCGTTCGGTTTCTGTTATGTTCGTCACGATAACATAACTAAAACAAATAAAAATACCAAAATTCAATGACCAATATAGTGCCGCCAAGAGGCTCAATCGACAGTTAACAACACCAAAGTTAATTGTTATAATAATGCCTTATATTTTATATAGAAAAATTAATATAAATGTTGATTTAGTTTTATAATATTTAATGATTTATCTAATACAAATGTTATTTACAATATTTATATCAATTAATAAATGGGTTATACACCTTATCTACTCAATTTATAAAGATTCTCAAAAATGTTGTAAATAAACCTAGTTGTTCATGAGCTACTCAATATTAGCTCAACAAAATTTCAAGTTGAGTTAGGTTTAAACGAGCTTGAACCCAACACTGCGTCACTGCCCTCTATATTGATGAAAATATTTAAAAGAACACTAGCATTAGTATCCGCGCGTTGCGGCGGGGTACGTCAAAGGCATTGATGTATTACCAGCACAATCTAAATTGCAATCCAACTTTACCAATAAAACACAAAGATCGTTAACACCATCAAGTCAAACTGTAAAAATCAAATAAATGTCTTAAAGGTAAAACTTTGATCATGCTTTGCGACTGGGATGCAACATAAATTATGTCATGTGGCAACTCGGTTTGTTATAGTATGTACGACTTTTGTCATATGATCGAGACCCACGTGCTCCATAGAAGTCCAACGCTGCTAATAAAAATAATAATGCATATACTGATTTTGTGGATCAAAAACTGACTAAAAAGGAAACATGCAACATTTTTAAAAGACGTTAGTATACTATATTGTTTATGACCTCCTAGATTGGTTTATTAAAAAATTAGAATTAATTGTTACTACAAGGGAGGTGCTATGGTTGGCAATCAATTTTTAACCAATTCACAAAAAACATTTTGTAAATCGTTTTCTTATCCATCAATTACCAAACACATATAAAACACCTATAAGGTGCTTATAAAAAGTTATTTAATAACATTTTTTTAATCAGATTAAACATATTACTTTTATATTTTAAAATTCAGACAAGAAATGGACAAATAAAGTGTTGGCCAGTCAACTCAATGTATAAAAGTTGGATTGGTGTGCTAAAAGCAGTTAATTAAATGGATGACCTCCACATACAATATTTTTTTATATAAAATTTGGTTCGTCAAAGCGCATAATTCATCAGCTAACTCTCTTTGCGGCCTCTCATTTGGAGCAAGCTTTCTGACCTCATACTAGCTCCATGAGCAACAACCCGACACCATGCATCCCTGTAAAAAAAAGCACCAACATTTCAGCAAATTTGACCCAAATCAAACCAACCTGGCCCTGCTTAACACATTAGTAATCTCACCAATTTAGTTGGCGATAGACGTACGATAATCATCCTTTTTATTCTCTTCAGCTTCAACACATATGCCTTCAAAACTTGAATTACAAACGGCTTGTATAAAATCTGTCAAGAATAAAAGTGTACAGTTTTGACCCAGGTTAAAGACGCACATCAGAATTAACTACAACCAAAACTGGATTCTTTTATATTCCCAAATTGTCCATGTAGTGAAAAAATTGCAGAACCTTCTCCACACCCATAACCCAAAAACAAGCATCCCCTAAAAAGCCCGTTTATAATCTGTAGTGGAACCTTTTGTCAAAATTTCCCATTTGTTTGCAAACACTTAAACTCGAACCCGACCATTTTTTTTAACCAAAAACAAAATAGAAGGTGGTTTTAAATATTTAGATGTAAACGGGTTAACGGGCCAACTCATTTGTTTGCAAACGCTTAAATTCGAACCCGACCAGTTTTTTTAACCAAAAACAAAAAACTGAAAACCAAAAAACTTAAAAAGAAACCTTGTTTATTCTCGGTTAGAAGGCGGTTTTTAAAATTTAGATTTAAACAGGTTAACGGGCCAACCCATTTGTTTTAAAAATGTTCACTTGTATGCAAATGGGTTAATGGGTCAACCCATTTGTTTGCAAACACCTAATTAACGACCCCTGTCGAGTGTTAATAAAGTTAACGACCCCTGTCGAGCGTTATTTGTCGTATGTTGTCAAAAATTAAGTCTACAGATTATGAGGATGTTTGTTGGTTCACCACATATTCAAAAAGTGAGAGTGCATAAACCATAAAAACATAGTGGTTGAGCATAGACTTACTTGTAGTTAGGTGGCCAGGTGAGGTGATAACACACGAGGATAGGCTGTTACATAATACAGAAATCAGTAATTAAGTAATTGTTCAAATGTAGGACAAAGCAACAAATTTTATAAATATAAACCAGCAAAAGCATGACAACATTTGTACTCAATACAGGAATAAATAGTCAGAAAACATGCTAGGCGAGGTATCAAAATTATGAACCTCTAATTGGATTCAACCGTTTGACTATAGTTTAGACAAACAGGTATTTGGGAAACATGGTCCGTCAACAGTTTCGCGGTAGATTTAGTCATAGTGCAGATTAAGAACAATGGTATGTATACACTAAACTCGGGTTGTTCAAATAAGGTACATACTAATTTTTGTTTTTTCTGAAAATTATTGAATACTTAGTCTCCCAACAAATAAAAAAAGGCGTATAACATTATTATATCAGAAAACATCAATGAGTGTATGAGTCCAATAAAGAATGCAATTATGTGGGAATCATAGGCTCATAGCAGTCCATTGTAGAACGAATTCGTGGAAGGCTGCTATTAGCATAAAGTAGAATTAAATCATGTTACAGGTTGTATTAACTTTATATGCTCAAGGTATGCTTCACGTCACTGTAGTCGTGTAATGTATAAAAGCAATACGACTAATTAACATATAATAACAATCAAAGGAGCAAGTGAGATATAGCAATGAATTGATATACTGTACGGCAAGTAACAGGGTTATTGAACACGATCAACTATACAAACTTGTAATACAGTATCTTTATTACCCAGCTGCCATGTTTATCAATATTATGAACCTCTAATTGGATTCAACCGTTTGACTATAGTTTAGACAAACAGTCAATAATTCATAGTGCTGATTAAGAACAATGGTATGTATACATTAAACTCGGGTTGTTCAAATAAGGTACATACTAATTTTTTTTTTCTGAAAATTATTGAATACTTAGTCTCCCAACAAATAATGTAACTTAAACCATCATCCCATCCCCCCCCCCCCCCCCCGAAGTTGAGTCAATAATATAACTGAAACCATTGATAAAAGAACATCAAACAATCGAACAGAATGCCTAAACCTGTTATAACTAAAAAACGCCCCAAGGAATAGCAATTGAATAGTTGCAGCACAGTTTTACCTGTTGGACGGTTGGGTTGGTAGATGGTGTTCTGCAATTGTGGAGGTGGGATGTAGAAGAAGTATATATAGAACTGTATATATAGATTTGATTCTAAACAGCGATCGACTCCATGTGTAATTTCAATTAAAGGGGGCGGTTTCATCTGAAAGGGAGGATTGAATGCGGGTTTTAATTGTATATGATTGAATTGAATGTGGGTTTCATCTGAACGTGGGTTGAGGTATAATTAAAAGTGGGTTGAGGTATAATTGGGTAATTAGGGTTACATATAGTGGAAGGGTTGGAAGGAGGCCGGATAGCAGGTGGAAGGTCGCCGGAATTTGAGAAGGTCGCCGGAAATGAACGGGAATTAAATATAGCGTCGTCTACTATTAAGCTTTAACAGCGTCTTAATTTGGGCAAAAGACAATTTTGTCCATCTTAAATCTTTTATATGTAATATAGATATAGATATAATTAACATAATAGCTAATAAACAAGGCAATGGCATGCATCTTTGCCTTCGTATAACAAACTTCAAAAATATTATTTGAAGGCTTGTGCAATGTATCGTACAAAGGACAAATGTAACGATTCCGGCAAAATCAGGTATAACCTAACCGGTATATACTATTTATGTGTTATTTAATACTGAATATATGAATTATAATGTGTTTATACGAGTATGTATGATTCGCAGTACGAATTATACTCGATTATACAGTTAATCGTATTGGAAATACGATTAACCGATTAACGGTTATTGAAGCCCGAATGAATCGAGGATTACATTATAGACGAGATATATGATATTTAGTGATGTTTACGAAGTATTAAAGCTTCGGGATAAGTGAATTAAAGCACAGGAAAGAATTTTCGATTTAATGGTACGTCGGTACGTTAAACGAAACCTTTAATACCAAACCGAGCAAGAGACAATCGATCAAGCCGAAAAAGATACGCAATTATTAATAATATGATGTTTTAAGTTAATAAATGTCATGGTTTAAGTTTTTAAAGTTTTTAAATTGGTTCTATATAAATTTCATTTTTAAGCCGAAAAACTACCGTTTTAGCCTCGTTTTAAGCCGAATTAAACATTTAGCCGAAAAACGAACTGAACCAGATTATCCAAAACATTATCCAGGTCTCTGATATCCTAACGTGTGGCTAGGAATGGAGAGGTGGGTCCCACCCCACCCTTCCCTTGGTTCCGATCGGATAAGGGGGGTGCATCCCCTTTTCCTTTGTTATTTTTTTCACACAAACTAACCAACATTCGTCCCTTTCACTCAACTCCTTGAACTAAAAACCGAGAATTGTAGCAAGAACAACGAGGTAAAGATCGAGTATTTACGTGTTCATCTTCGTTTCTTGAGTTTATTTGCAAGAAAATGAGGTTTCAAGTGAAAAAGGGTGAAAACCCGAGATGAAACCGATTCTTGCATGATCAAGTGATGTATACGGGTTATACAAGGGATCTTGGTCCAAGAAAGGAGTTAAACGAACCAAAAACGAATTTTTACGGTTTAAATCTTTGTTTTTAAATCAAAACCGAAACCATTAAAGAAATGGCTTGATTGTGGGTGTAACTTGCTTGGTGTGGTATTATTGTGCTTATAGGTGTTGTATCTAGTGGTTAGCAAAGGCTAGAAAGCGAGATCCTTGCGATTTGAAGCTAGAAACACAAGGTAGTTCGGTTTTTGTATGATGTTTGTGATTTGGACAGATTGTGATATGATTAGAGTTAGGTCATGAAATTTTACAGAGGTGTTGGATATATGAAAATATGAGTTCTGTGAAATTTTGGTAATTTTTGGACAAATGATGAATATTTGGTGAATTTAATGCTCGGTTTTGGCCAAAAATGGTGAAAAATAGTTAAATATCATGAAAAATTCTGAAAAATTCCAGATAAGCTTTTTATAACATTTATAAGTCACACACAAAATTTTAGGTCAGTTGGAGAAGTCTAAGTAGGCTTTTCGGTTAAACGGGTTCTAGGGTTTTCTAGCTCGGTTTTAGTGAAAATGGCATGTAAAAAGAGATTTTGGTTCTGGAAAAATTACAGGAGACTATGGGGATGGCAGGGGTCATCCAGGAAAAATTTGGGGTTTTTCGAAGATCGTTTGGTATTTACGACATATTTAGTGTTTAAATGGTGCTTAAAAATAGATAAATAAATTTTAAATATAAAAATTAATTCTGGAAATATTTTTATAAAATTCTCCACTGTCAAAAAGTGATTTTTGCAAAATTTCAAGATCCGAGACTAAACGGATAATTATTTGTGCTAAAAAGAAAATAAAAACAAACTTTTAAAGCTTAAAACGCGTAAACCGGTAAAGTTCGCCTAAACGAACTGACTGGTGTATAAAAACCCTAAAAATGAACTATTTTCATATAATTGAGTTAAACAAGTAAAAATGAATCATCAGAAAATAATTGGGATGATTTGAGTAATTTTACCCGATTTAACAGTTTCCGGTGCACTAAAGACGGAAACGGGTCCCGCGGCCAATCGGGGCGTCTAAACCGAGCTCTAATTTCACATCTTTAATTAAATTATCAGTCAACCACTATTTTCGGGTCATGTGTGACCAAACTCATTTTTGAAACGTAAAAACGGGTAACCGTGCTAGGCACGCAAAACGGGGAAAACAAACTATTAGTAATTTTGACTGTTGAACTCTAAACGATATCACAATCTGAGTCCGGAGAAGTGTTTCTGGGTTAACATTGCCCCCGGGACGGTTACAGTACTGGGTTAACAGTGTCCCCAGATGTACCGGTTAACACGGTTAAAGTTATGTTAATAATGATTGTATAGTAACGAACTTAGGGATCGTATTACAGATCCGGATTAATAGCTGGTGTATTATGATACCTACTTGTTGCGATAAGGTGAGTTTCACGAGCCCCTTTTCTGAATTGTTTTTAAATATTTTCCCGGGGCGGAAACCATGTTACTATTGAAATGTTTAAGTACATACTGAACGCATGGATTGGCGTGTATTTATAAATATTTGATTGTACGGGAATCGTACGGAATGGGTACAGTACTGGGTTAACAGTGTCCCCAGATGTCCCTAGAAGTGTTTCTGGGTTAACATTGCCCCCGGAATGGGTACTGCACTGGGTTAACAGTGTCCCCAGATGTCCCTAGAAGTGTTTCTGGGTTAACATTGCCCCCGGAATGGGTACTGTACTGGGTTAACAGTGTCCCCAGATGTCCCTAGAAGTGTTTCTGGGTTAACATTGCCCCAGAATGGGTACAGTACTGGGTTAACAGAGGTTTCACTTGTGGGCTCAGCATAATTACATCGCTAATATATGATTATTATAATGATTTGTCACGGTTGTTTAAATTAGTGAAACTCACCAACTATTCGTAGTTGACCCGTTTTCTTTACATGCTTTCTAGGTACTCCCAAACTGGAATAAGTGCTACATGCTTGACGATGCATGTTTTTTTTGTGGAAGCTTAATGATCTTTTTGTATTAAATATGTTAATGTATTGTTGGTAAAACTTATGTGTTAACGCCTAGATGGTAACTGAACTCGGAACAATGTAATATGATGTAAATTAATGTAGTGGTGTTTTCTTTATAAGCAATGCTGTTGATATCAGACGTGTCTGTTGCATCCCGTTTACGTTTCCGCTGCGGTTACGGGGTGTTACAGAACTTGGTATCAGAGCCATTGGTTATAAAGAATTAGGATGTCTTTAAAAGATACCTAAAATATAACCAGTAGCTCAAGTATTATAGGATCTGAATATCAACTAATAATTTATAGTGACGAGATCTGGATGAACTTGGATGGACAAGTGAGTTATTATGGTCCGGAACATAATAACAGACTTGTCCGCACGAGGGAATTCAGGGGAAGTCACGGGGAACATTAATAGGTAAAATCGACAACATATGTGTAAGTATATGATAATATTTTTATGTGACAAAGTTGTATAAGTATGTGTATATTAATCATGATTTACGTTATGGAAGGAACTATATGTTTGCTAACTTGTGTACAGGTAAGGATGTCGAGGTCTCGAAGTCTGTCAGTGGAAGAGGACCCGGAGGAGGTTAGTTCCGGGAACTCTAGGAGCTTACGCTTAGCATCCAGCACTGAGCCTAGTGAGACTAGCCGTAGGAGTGCTAGCTTGTCCTCCCCTACTAGGGTTGCCAGATCCCCCACCCCACCCGCACCACAGGTCACCCCTACCCCTCCCAGACCCAGTCCCCGCCTCACGGCGCGGATCAGTGTCCCTTATGTCTCACCTACCTCTACCCCACCCAGACCCACTTACCACAGGGGCGAGTCCTCCCGCCCCCAGCCTGAGCCTGTGCCTCCACCCGTGTGGGGTACCCCTAGGCTGGAGAGGGATGAGCGTCCCTCCTCCAAGGCTGCATGGCTCCGAGTGCTCACCGAGCAGGTGATTGAGCACACCATCGCCTTGACGGTGGGGATCCAGAGGAGGAGACACTTGGCGGACTGCGTACTGGACAGCCAGTACGCGATTGGCCAGCTGAGGAGGGAGGGCGCATACTCCCAGTGGATGATTGACCGGTTGGAGACACGGATCCGGGGTTTGATGGCGGTGTTGGTGGTGATGGTGGCAGTGTTGGTGTGGTTGGTTTACCACCGTGTTTAGTTATGTTAGGGTGGTAGTAGTCAGGGTCCGCTTTTTGATACTCTGTGTAAGCAGTTAGTGGCGATGCTAACATAGAGTGAATCTTGGGTAGTTATAGTACAGCCACTAGCCCATAGGGGGCCTTTTTGGGGGATATCATTGTAGATACTTTTGGTGTATCATTCAAGCACTGACCCATAGCGGGTTATGTCGAAATGATACCGATGTAGGACTGATGTATGGAAACTTAATCTATGTGATGATGGTAGGAATGTAATATGTACTGATGTTTATGTAATATGTACTGATGTTTATTAATGAATGGAATATGTGTTATGTATCGAGATTGGAATTTGTATTAATTATATATATTTTTCTTAATGTTGTGTAGAATGGCACCAAAACGGTCAGCTCGAATGTCAGAAGTGGATGTGGACAGTCTGATTGCTCGTCAGTTAGAGGCGGCGATACCGGATATAGTATCGCGCATCGCCGCCAGTATTAATAATACGACCAATCCAGCCCCTGCGAGCAATCAAACGACCACCAATAATGATGGGAACAAAATATGAACCCTCCACCGAACGGTAACCCGATTCCGAGTAATGACGTACCGCCTAGGGTGGTCGTTACAGACAGTAATGGCCCTATACCTAGTGTAGAAACGAACCGCACTGAACCGACTCCTGCAACAAAGGGATGTTCAATTAAAGATTTTATGTTGTGCAAGCCCCTAGAATTTAGCGGGTCTGAGGGACCAAATGGGTTGGTTAAGTGGATTGAGAAAATAGAGTCTGTTGTGAACATCAGCAACTGCCCTGAGATTACATTGTTAAGTATGCTACCTGCACGTTCATGGACCATGCCTTGACATGGTGTAACACAATAGTGCAAACTCGCGGTCAGGCAGCGACAAACCGCATGACCTGGGCAGAGCTCAAGGCCCTTGTACTAGAGCATTTCTGCCCGAAAAACGAACTGCAGAAATTAGAAAACGAATTGTGGAACCTGGAGATGCAGGGGGCAGACCACTTGGGTTATACGAACCGATTCAATGAGTTGTCGCGATTGGTGCCATGGTTGGTCACCCCAGAGTCAAAGAGGGTTGAGCGTTATATATGGGGACTAACTCCAGTAGTAAGGAGTATAGTCAACGCTGGGGGACACAAGACGTTTGAGGGTGCGGTGACGCAAGCTGGTATCGTCACATACAATTTCGTGAGGAGTGGGTCACTGAAGGTGGCAGGAGAGTCTGCTGGGGGATAGCGAGGTACGTATGACAATAGGATCCAGGAGAAGCAGCAAAATAAACGTGCTAGGCCCGCTGCCCGGAACTACGCCATGACTAGTTCAGGCGGAAGGCAGGAATCACAGAAAGGGACGTTCCCTAAGTGTGGGAAATGCGGTTACCAGCATGGTGGCGTGTGCAAGGAGGTAGTGTGTCACCGGTGTGGCAGGGATGGGCACTACGCACCGAGATATAGGACAAACCTGAACAATCTGAACCGACAACCGCAACCTATCCGTGCGCAGCCATTTAGGACCCAACCAGCCCGACAACAAAACCCACAAGGAAACCAAATAATGACCACCAGCCGTGCTTGCTTTGAATGCGGCAGCATAGATCACTTCAAAAGATACTGTCCGAAACTGAACCAGGGAGGAATTGGGAGGCAAACCGTGGGTCAGGCATCGTCTTCCAATCCGGCGAGAGGGCCGAGCATTTGTGATGGGGGCGAACGAAGCACGCCAGGACCCCAGCGTAGTGACAGGTACATTCCTCATCTCTGATCATTACGCTTCTGTATTATTTGATACGGGCGCCGATAGAAGTTTTGTCTCCGTTAAGTTCCTATCGATAGCAAACCTTCCAATTAGTGAAACCATAGAACCTTATACCGTAGAAGTCGCTAACGGTAAAACCATGATAGTTAATCAGATAGTTCGGAATTGCCCTTTTATTCTGAACGATCAATCCTTCCTGATTGACTTATTACCGGTAGAATTAGGTAGTTTTGACGTAATAGTGGGAATGGATTGGTTAGCACGTAACAAAGTGGAAATAAACTGTGAAAAGAAAATCGTCAAGATCCGGGTGTCGGATGACGAAGAGGTGTTAGTGCAAGGAGAGAAGTCGGGCACAATGATACCATTTATATCCCACCTCAAGGTGTTAAAATATATACGCCAGGGATGCGTGGCGTATCTAGCGAGCTTGACGGCCACAGATTCTGAGGAAAAATGGGTGGATGATATCCCGGTGGTACGCGAATTTCCACAAGTTTTCCCAGAAGAACTTCCTGGATTACCGCCAACCCGACAGGTCGAATTCAGAATCGATTTAATACCTCAAGCTGGCCCTGTTGCTAAAGCACCCTACCGACTTGCACCGTCCGAGATGCAAGAATTATCCAATCAGTTGCAAGAATTGTTGGATAAAGGATTCATACGTCCTAGTCATTCCCCGTGGGGTGCACCTGTATTATTCGTGAAAAAGAAGGACGGGAGCCTTAGAATGTGCATTGATTACAGGGAGTTGAACAAGTTAACAATCAAAAATAGGTACCCTCTTCCTCGAATTGATGATCTGTTTGACCAGCTGCAAGGTGCGAGCTATTTCTCAAAAATCGATCTTAGATCGGGATACCATCAGGTTAGAATTCAGGAAGAAGATATCCCAAAAAACCGCATTCCGGACTCGCTACGGCCATTACGAGTTCTTAGCTATGCCTTTCGGGCTAACAAATGCGCCGGCAGTGTTCACGGACCTCATGAATCGAGTCTGTAAACCCTATCTCGACAAATTCGTCATCGTGTTTATTGACGATATTCTAATTTACCTCGTAAAGTAAAGAAGAGCACGAGCAACACTTAAGAATAATTTTAGAGCTTCTGAATCAGGAGAAGTTGTATGCAAAATTCTCCAAGTGTAATTTCTGGTTACAAGAAGTGCAATTCCTCGGTCACGTTGTAAACCATCAAGGAATACACGTTGATCCGAGTAAGGTTGAAGCAATTAAGAATTGGCAAGCGCCTAAATCGCCAAAGGAAATCTGCCAATTCTTAGGCTTAGCTGGATATTATCGTCGATTTATAGAGAACTTTTCCAGCATCGCCCAACCTTTAACTCTCCTGACTCAAAAGGATCGAAAGTATGAGTGGGGAGAAGAGCAGGAAACGGCGTTTCAAACGTTAAAGCAAAAATTGTATCAAGCGCCGATTTTGAGTCTCCCCGAAGGAGACGATGGTTTTGTCGCGTATTGTGACGCATCGCGTAGAGGGATAGGATGCGTGTTGATGCAGAATAATAAGGTTATAGCCTATGCTTCCCGACAGTTAAAAGTACACGAGAAAAATTACACTACTCATGACTTAGAACTGGGAGCGGTTATCTTCGCACTTAAAATCTGGAGACATTATCTCTACGGTACGAAGTGCACCATCTTCACAGATCATAAAAGTTTGCAGCACATATTCGATCAGAAAGAACTGAATATGAGGCAACGAAGATGGGTCGAGTTGTTAAGCGACTATGACTGTGACATCCGTTATCACCCCGGCAAGGTTAACGTCGTAGCTGATGCCTTGAGTAGGAAAGATCGGGTTAAGCCATTGCGAGTGCGAGCATTGGGGATGATAGTCCGGTCGAACCTTTCGGACCTGATTCGAATCGCTCAACGTGAGGCGTTGAAAGATGAACAATTGGAAAAGGAGGGACTTTACGGCAATGAGAGGAATTTCGAACAGCGCGTGGACGAAATTCTCTATTTCAAAAATCGGATTTGGATCCCGACCCTCCATGACCTTCGTGAATTAATCATGGACTAAGCGCATAGATCGAAATATTCCATACATCCGGGATCGGATAAGATGTACAAGGATGTGAAGGAGTTCTACTGGTGGCCGAGTATGAAAAAGGATATAGCAACGTATGTCGGTAAGTGCACGACTTGTGCGAGAGTTAAGGCGGAACACCAGAAACCCTCGGGGATGTTACAACAACCGGAAATTCCCGAATGGAAGTGGGAGCAAATCACGATGGATTTTGTGACACATCTCCCTAAGACGTCCCGAGGACATGATGCAATTTGGGTAATCGTGGATCGATTAACCAAATCAGCACATTTTATCCCGATTAGGAATAATTATAACACTGAGAGACTTGCGCAGATTTATATAAATGAAATTGTGTCTCGTCATGGGATACCCATCTCAATCATCTCCGATCGGGATAGCCATTTCACCTCCAATCTTTGGCAAGCTGTGCAAGAAGCGCTGGGAACGCGCATTGATCTAAGCACAGCTTACCACCCTCAGACCGATGGTCAGTCTGAGAGGACCATCCAAACCCTGGAGGATTTGCTTCGTGCATGCGTACTGGATTTTAAGGGAAATTGGGATCAACATCTCCCACTCGTTGAATTTTCCTATAATAACAGTTATCATAGCAGTATAAAGGCAGCGCCTTACGAAGCATTGTATGGTCGGAAGTGCCGATCACCACTCTGCTGGACTGAAGTGGGCGACACCCAGGTCATTAGATCGGACATGGTCCAGGAAACGACCAGCAAAATCCTTGAAATTAGGAACAATCTAAAGGCCGCGCGGGATCGACAGAAGAGTTATGCCGATACCCGTAGAAAACCGTTGTCGTTTGAGAAGGGTGATAAAGTGTATTTGAAGGTATCACCTTGGAAGGGTGTAGTCAGATTTGGAAAGGCGGGGAAGTTAACCCCGAGATATATTGGACCATTCAATATTACTGCCAAAAATCGGTCCCGTAGCATACCGATTAGAACTACCCGATGAACTGAGTGCAGTTCACAACGTGTTTCACGTATCGAACTTAAAAAGATGTCTGACGGATGAGACATCGGTGTTACCTTTAGAGGGTGTCCAAATAAGTGATAAGCTCAATTTCGTAGAGGAACCCATAGAAATAGTAGAAGTGAAAATCAAGCAACTTAGACACAATAAGATTTCGTTGGTCAAAGTTAGATGGAATTCGCAACGAGGCCCAGAATATACGTGGGAACGAAAGGACGAATTCCGGAAGAAATACCCCTATCTATTTCCTCAAAAGGAAGTAGTCAACGAGTAAAAATTTCGAGGACTTAATTTCTTTTACGGGGGGAGAATGTAACGATTTCGGCAAAATCAGGTATACCCTAACCGGTATATACTATTTATGTGTTATTTAATACTGAATATATGAATTATAATGTGTTTATACGAGTATGTATGACTCGCAGTACGAATTATACTCGATTATACAGTTAATCGTATTGGAAATACGATTAACCGATTAACGGTTATTGAAGCCCGAATGAATCGAGGATTACATTATAGACGAGATATATGATATTTAGTGATGTTTACGAAGTATTAAAGCTTCGGGATAAGTGAATTAAAGCACAGGAAAGAATTTTCGATTTAATGGTACGTCGGTACGTTAAACGAAACCTTTAATACCAAACCGAGCAAGAGACAATCGATCAAGCCGAAAAAGATACGCAATTATTAATAATATGATGTTTTAAGTTAATAAATGTCATGGTTTAAGTTTTTAAAGTTTTTAAATTGGTTCTATATAAATTTCATTTTTAAGCCGAAAAACTACCGTTTTAGCCTCGTTTTAAGCCGAATTAAACATTTAGCCGAAAAACGAACTGAACCAGATTATCCAAAACATTATCCAGGTCTCTGATATCCTAACGTGTGGCTAGGAATGGAGAGGTGGGTCCCACCCCACCCTTCCCTTGGTTCCGATCGGATAAGGGGGGTGCATCCCCTTTTCCTTTGTTATTTTTTTCACACAAACTAACCAACATTCGTCCCTTTCACTCAACTCCTTGAACTAAAAACCGAGAATTGTAGCAAGAACAACGAGGTAAAGATCGAGTATTTACGTGTTCATCTTCGTTTCTTGAGTTTATTTGCAAGAAAATGAGGTTTCAAGTGAAAAAGGGTGAAAACCCGAGATGAAACCGATTCTTGCATGATCAAGTGATGTATACGGGTTATACAAGGGATCTTGGTCCAAGAAAGGAGTTAAACGAACCAAAAACGAATTTTTACGGTTTAAATCTTTGTTTTTAAATCAAAACCGAAACCATGAAAGAAATGGCTTGATTGTGGGTGTAACTTGCTTGGTGTGGTATTATTGTGCTTGTAGGTGTTGTATCTAGTGGTTAGCAAAGGCTAGAAAGCGAGATCCTTGCGATTTGAAGCTAGAAACACAAGGTAGTTCGGTTTTTGTTTGATGTTTGTGATTTGGACAGATTGTGATATGATTAGAGTTAGGTCATGAAATTTTACAGAGGTGTTGGATATATGAAAATATGAGTTCTGTGAAATTTTGGTAATTTTTGGACAAATGATGAATATTTGGTGAATTTAATGCTCGGTTTTGGCCAAAAATGGTGAAAAATAGTTAAATATCATGAAAAATTCTGAAAAATTCCAGATAAGCTTTTATAACATTTATAAGTCACACACAAAATTTTAGGTCAGTTGGAGAAGTCTAAGTAGGCTTTTCGGTTAAACGGGTTCTAGGGTTTTCTAGCTCGGTTTTAGTGAAAATGGCATGTAAAAAGAGATTTTGGTTCTGGAAAAATTACAGGAGACTATGGGGATGGCAGGGGTCATCCAGGAAAAATTTGGGGTTTTTCGAAGATCGTTTGGTATTTACGACATATTTAGTGTTTAAATGGTGCTTAAAAATAGATAAATAAATTTTAAATATAAAAATTAATTCTGGAAATATTTTTATAAAATTCTCCATTGTCAAAAAGTGATTTTTGCAAAATTTCAAGATCCGAGACTAAACGGATAATTATTTGTGCTAAAAAGAAAATAAAAACAAACTTTTAAAGCTTAAAACGCGTAAACCGGTAAAGTTCGCCTAAACGAACTGACTGGTGTATAAAAACCCTAAAAATGAACTATTTTCATATAATTGAGTTAAACAAGTAAAAATGAATCATCAGAAAATAATTGGGATGATTTGAGTAATTTTACCCGATTTAACAGTTTACGGTGCACTAAAGACGGAAACGGGTCCCGCGGCCAATCGGGGCGTCTAAACCGAGCTCTAATTTCACATCTTTAATTAAATTATCAGTCAACCACTATTTTCGGGTCATGTGTGACCAAACTCATTTTTGAAACGTAAAAACGGGTAACCGTGCTAGGCACGCAAAACGGGGAAAACAAACTATTAGTAATTTTGACTGTTGAACTCTAAACGATATCACAATCTGAGTCCGGAGAAGTGTTTCTGGGTTAACATTGCCCCCGGGACGGTTACAGTACTGGGTTAACAGTGTCCCCAGATGTACCGGTTAACACGGTTAAAGTTATGTTAATAATGATTGTATAGTAACGAACTTAGGGATCGTATTACAGATCCGGATTAATAGCTGGTGTATTATGATACCTACTTGTTGCGATAAGGTGAGTTTCACGAGCCCCTTTTCTGAATTGTTTTTAAATATTTTCCCGGGGCGGAAACCATGTTACTATTGAAATGTTTAAGTACATACTGAACGCATGGATTGGCGTGTATTTATAAATATTTGATTGTACGGGAATCGTACGGAATGGGTACAGTACTGGGTTAACAGTGTCCCCAGATGTCCCTAGAAGTGTTTCTGGGTTAACATTGCCCCCGGAATGGGTACTGCACTGGGTTAACAGTGTCCCCAGATGTCCCTAGAAGTGTTTCTGGGTTAACATTGCCCCCGGAATGGGTACTGTACTGGGTTAACAGTGTCCCCAGATGTCCCTAGAAGTGTTTCTGGGTTAACATTGCCCCGGAATGGGTACAGTACTGGGTTAACAGAGGTTTCACTTGTGGGCTCAGCATAATTACATCGCTAATATATGATTATTATAATGATTTGTCACGGTTGTTTAAATTAGTGAAACTCACCAACTATTCGTAGTTGACCCGTTTTCTTTACATGCTTTCTAGGTACTCCCAAACTGGAATAAGTGCTACATGCTTGACGATGCATGTTTTTTTTGTGGAAGCTTAATGATCTTTTTGTATTAAATATGTTAATGTATTGTTGGTAAAACTTATGTGTTAACGCCTAGATGGTAACTGAACTCGGAACAATGTAATATGATGTAAATTAATGTAGTGGTGTTTTCTTTATAAGCAATGCTGTTGATATCAGACGTGTCTGTTGCATCCCGTTTACGTTTCCGCTGCGGTTACGGGGTGTTACAGAACTTGGTATCAGAGCCATTGGTTATAAAGAATTAGGATGTCTTTAAAAGATACCTAAAATATAACCAGTAGCTCAAGTATTATAGGATCTGAATATCAACTAATAATTTATAGTGACGAGATCTGGATGAACTTGGATGGACAAGTGAGTTATTATGGTCCGGAACATAATAACAGACTTGTCCGCACGAGGGAATTCAGGGGAAGTCACGGGGAACATTAATAGGTAAAATCGACAACATATGTGTAAGTATATGATAATATTTTTATGTGACAAAGTTGTATAAGTATGTGTATATTAATCATGATTTACGTTATGGAAGGAACTATATGTTTGCTAACTTGTGTACAGGTAAGGATGTCGAGGTCTCGAAGTCTGTCAGTGGAAGAGGACCCGGAGGAGGTTAGTTCCGGGAACTCTAGGAGCTTACGCTTAGCATCCAGCACTGAGCCTAGTGAGACTAGCCGTAGGAGTGCTAGCTTGTCCTCCCCTACTAGGGTTGCCAGATCCCCCACCCCACCCGCACCACAGGTCACCCCTACCCCTCCCAGACCCAGTCCCCGCCTCACGGCGCGGATCAGTGTCCCTTATGTCTCACCTACCTCTACCCCACCCAGACCCACTTACCACAGGGGCGAGTCCTCCCGCCCCCAGCCTGAGCCTGTGCCTCCACCCGTGTGGGGTACCCCTAGGCTGGAGAGGGATGAGCGTCCCTCCTCCAAGGCTGCATGGCTCCGAGTGCTCACCGAGCAGGTGATTGAGCACACCATCGCCTTGACGGTGGGGATCCAGAGGAGGAGACACTTGGCGGACTGCGTACTGGACAGCCAGTACGCGATTGGCCAGCTGAGGAGGGAGGGCGCATACTCCCAGTGGATGATTGACCGGTTGGAGACACGGATCCGGGGTTTGATGGCGGTGTTGGTGGTGATGGTGGCAGTGTTGGTGTGGTTGGTTTACCACCGTGTTTAGTTATGTTAGGGTGGTAGTAGTCAGGGTCCGCTTTTTGATACTCTGTGTAAGCAGTTAGTGGCGATGCTAACATAGAGTGAATCTTGGGTAGTTATAGTACAGCCACTAGCCCATAGGGGGCCTTTTTGGGGGATATCATTGTAGATACTTTTGGTGTATCATTCAAGCACTGACCCATAGCGGGTTATGTCGAAATGATACCGATGTAGGACTGATGTATGGAAACTTAATCTATGTGATGATGGTAGGAATGTAATATGTACTGATGTTTATGTAATATGTACTGATGTTTATTAATGAATGGAATATGTGTTATGTATCGAGATTGGAATTTGTATTAATTATATATATTTTTCTTAATGTTGTGTAGAATGGCACCAAAACGGTCAGCTCGAATGTCAGAAGTGGATGTGGACAGTCTGATTGCTCGTCAGTTAGAGGCGGCGATACCGGATATAGTATCGCGCATCGCCGCCAGTATTAATAATACGACCAATCCAGCCCCTGCGAGCAATCAAACGACCACCAATAATGATGGGAACAAAATATGAACCCTCCACCGAACGGTAACCCGATTCCGAGTAATGACGTACCGCCTAGGGTGGTCGTTACAGACAGTAATGGCCCTATACCTAGTGTAGAAACGAACCGCACTGAACCGACTCCTGCAACAAAGGGATGTTCAATTAAAGATTTTATGTTGTGCAAGCCCCTAGAATTTAGCGGGTCTGAGGGACCAAATGGGTTGGTTAAGTGGATTGAGAAAATAGAGTCTGTTGTGAACATCAGCAACTGCCCTGAGATTACATTGTTAAGTATGCTACCTGCACGTTCATGGACCATGCCTTGACATGGTGGAACACAATAGTGCAAACTCGCGGTCAGGCAGCGACAAACCGCATGACCTGGGCAGAGCTCAAGGCCCTTGTACTAGAGCATTTCTGCCCGAAAAACGAACTGCAGAAATTAGAAAACGAATTGTGGAACCTGGAGATGCAGGGGGCAGACCACTTGGGTTATACGAACCGATTCAATGAGTTGTCGCGATTGGTGCCATGGTTGGTCACCCCAGAGTCAAAGAGGGTTGAGCGTTATATATGGGGACTAACTCCAGTAGTAAGGAGTATAGTCAACGCTGGGGGACACAAGACGTTTGAGGGTGCGGTGACGCAAGCTGGTATCGTCACATACAATTTCGTGAGGAGTGGGTCACTGAAGGTGGCAGGAGAGTCTGCTGGGGGATAGCGAGGTACGTATGACAATAGGATCCAGGAGAAGCAGCAAAATAAACGTGCTAGGCCCGCTGCCCGGAACTACGCCATGACTAGTTCAGGCGGAAGGCAGGAATCACAGAAAGGGACGTTCCCTAAGTGTGGGAAATGCGGTTACCAGCATGGTGGCGTGTGCAAGGAGGTAGTGTGTCACCGGTGTGGCAGGGATGGGCACTACGCACCGAGATATAGGACAAACCTGAACAATCTGAACCGACAACCGCAACCTATCCGTGCGCAGCCATTTAGGACCCAACCAGCCCGACAACAAAACCCACAAGGAAACCAAATAATGACCACCAGCCGTGCTTGCTTTGAATGCGGCAGCATAGATCACTTCAAAAGATACTGTCCGAAACTGAACCAGGGAGGAATTGGGAGGCAAACCGTGGGTCAGGCATCGTCTTCCAATCCGGCGAGAGGCCGAGCATTTGTGATGGGGGCGAACGAAGCACGCCAGGACCCCAGCGTAGTGACAGGTACATTCCTCATCTCTGATCATTACGCTTCTGTATTATTTGATACGGGCGCCGATAGAAGTTTTGTCTCCGTTAAGTTCCTATCGATAGCAAACCTTCCAATTAGTGAAACCATAGAACCTTATACCGTAGAAGTCGCTAACGGTAAAACCATGATAGTTAATCAGATAGTTCGGAATTGCCCTTTTATTCTGAACGATCAATCCTTCCTGATTGACTTATTACCGGTAGAATTAGGTAGTTTTGACGTAATAGTGGGAATGGATTGGTTAGCACGTAACAAAGTGGAAATAAACTGTGAAAAGAAAATCGTCAAGATCCGGGTGTCGGATGACGAAGAGGTGTTAGTGCAAGGAGAGAAGTCGGGCACAATGATACCATTTATATCCCACCTCAAGGTGTTAAAATATATACGCCAGGGATGCGTGGCGTATCTAGCGAGCTTGACGGCCACAGATTCTGAGGAAAAATGGGTGGATGATATCCCGGTGGTACGCGAATTTCCACAAGTTTTCCCAGAAGAACTTCCTGGATTACCGCCAACCCGACAGGTCGAATTCAGAATCGATTTAATACCTCAAGCTGGCCCTGTTGCTAAAGCACCCTACCGACTTGCACCGTCCGAGATGCAAGAATTATCCAATCAGTTGCAAGAATTGTTGGATAAAGGATTCATACGTCCTAGTCATTCCCCGTGGGGTGCACCTGTATTATTCGTGAAAAAGAAGGACGGGAGCCTTAGAATGTGCATTGATTACAGGGAGTTGAACAAGTTAACAATCAAAAATAGGTACCCTCTTCCTCGAATTGATGATCTGTTTGACCAGCTGCAAGGTGCGAGCTATTTCTCAAAAATCGATCTTAGATCGGGATACCATCAGGTTAGAATTCAGGAAGAAGATATCCCAAAAAACCGCATTCCGGACTCGCTACGGCCATTACGAGTTCTTAGCTATGCCTTTCGGGCTAACAAATGCGCCGGCAGTGTTCACGGACCTCATGAATCGAGTCTGTAAACCCTATCTCGACAAATTCGTCATCGTGTTTATTAACGATATTCTAATTTACTCGTAAAGTAAAGAAGAGCACGAGCAACACTTAAGAATAATTTTAGAGCTTCTGAATCAGGAGAAGTTGTATGCAAAATTCTCCAAGTGTAATTTCTGGTTACAAGAAGTGCAATTCCTCGGTCACGTTGTAAACCATCAAGGAATACACGTTGATCCGAGTAAGGTTGAAGCAATTAAGAATTGGCAAGCGCCTAAATCGCCAAAGGAAATCTGCCAATTCTTAGGCTTAGCTGGATATTATCGTCGATTTATAGAGAACTTTTCCAGCATCGCCCAACCTTTAACTCTCCTGACTCAAAAGGATCGAAAGTATGAGTGGGGAGAAGAGCAGGAAACGGCGTTTCAAACGTTAAAGCAAAAATTGTGTCAAGCGCCGATTTTGAGTCTCCCCGAAGGAGACGATGGTTTTGTCGCGTATTGTGACGCATCGCGTAGAGGGATAGGATGCGTGTTGATGCAGAATAATAAGGTTATAGCCTATGCTTCCCGACAGTTAAAAGTACACGAGAAAAATTACACTACTCATGACTTAGAACTGGGAGCGGTTATCTTCGCACTTAAAATCTGGAGACATTATCTCTACGGTACGAAGTGCACCATCTTCACAGATCATAAAAGTTTGCAGCACATATTCGATCAGAAAGAACTGAATATGAGGCAACGAAGATGGGTCGAGTTGTTAAGCGACTATGACTGTGACATCCGTTATCACCCCGGCAAGGTTAACGTCGTAGCTGATGCCTTGAGTAGGAAAGATCGGGTTAAGCCATTGCGAGTGCGAGCATTGGGGATGATAGTCCGGTCGAACCTTTCGGACCTGATTCGAATCGCTCAACGTGAGGCGTTGAAAGATGAACAATTGGAAAAGGAGGGACTTTACGGCAATGAGAGGAATTTCGAACAGCGCGTGGACGAAATTCTCTATTTCAAAAATCGGATTTGGATCCCGACCCTCCATGACCTTCGTGAATTAATCATGGACTAAGCGCATAGATCGAAATATTCCATACATCCGGGATCGGATAAGATGTACAAGGATGTGAAGGAGTTCTACTGGTGGCCGAGTATGAAAAAGGATATAGCAACGTATGTCGGTAAGTGCACGACTTGTGCGAGAGTTAAGGCGGAACACCAGAAACCCTCGGGGATGTTACAACAACCGGAAATTCCCGAATGGAAGTGGGAGCAAATCACGATGGATTTTGTGACACATCTCCCTAAGACGTCCCGAGGACATGATGCAATTTGGGTAATCGTGGATCGATTAACCAAATCAGCACATTTTATCCCGATTAGGAATAATTATAACACTGAGAGACTTGCGCAGATTTATATAAATGAAATTGTGTCTCGTCATGGGATACCCATCTCAATCATCTCCGATCGGGATAGCCATTTCACCTCCAATCTTTGGCAAGCTGTGCAAGAAGCGCTGGGAACGCGCATTGATCTAAGCACAGCTTACCACCCTCAGACCGATGGTCAGTCTGAGAGGACCATCCAAACCCTGGAGGATTTGCTTCGTGCATGCGTACTGGATTTTAAGGGAAATTGGGATCAACATCTCCCACTCGTTGAATTTTCCTATAATAACAGTTATCATAGCAGTATAAAGGCAGCGCCTTACGAAGCATTGTATGGTCGGAAGTGCCGATCACCACTCTGCTGGACTGAAGTGGGCGACACCCAGGTCATTAGATCGGACATGGTCCAGGAAACGACCAGCAAAATCCTTGAAATTAGGAACAATCTAAAGGCCGCGCGGGATCGACAGAAGAGTTATGCCGATACCCGTAGAAAACCGTTGTCGTTTGAGAAGGGTGATAAAGTGTATTTGAAGGTATCATCTTGGAAGGGTGTAGTCAGATTTGGAAAGGCGGGGAAGTTAACCCCGAGATATATTGGACCATTCAATATTACTGCAAAAATCGGTCCCGTAGCATACCGATTAGAACTACCCGATGAACTGAGTGCAGTTCACAACGTGTTTCACGTATCGAACTTAAAAAGATGTCTGACGGATGAGACATCGGTGTTACCTTTAGAGGGTGTCCAAATAAGTGATAAGCTCAATTTCGTAGAGGAACCCATAGAAATAGTAGAAGTGAAAATCAAGCAACTTAGACACAATAAGATTTCGTTGGTCAAAGTTAGATGGAATTCGCAACGAGGCCCAGAATATACGTGGGAACGAAAGGACGAATTCCGGAAGAAATACCCCTATCTATTTCCTCAAAAGGAAGTAGTCAACGAGTAAAAATTTCGAGGACTTAATTTCTTTTACGGGGGGAGAATGTAACGATTTCGGCAAAATCAGGTATACCCTAACCGGTATATACTATTTATGTGTTATTTAATACTGAATATATGAATTATAATGTGTTTATACGAGTATGTATGACTCGCAGTACGAATTATACTCGATTATACAGTTAATCGTATTGGAAATACGATTAACCGATTAACGGTTATTGAAGCCCGAATGAATCGAGGATTACATTATAGACGAGATATATGATATTTAGTGATGTTTACGAAGTATTAAAGCTTCGGGATAAGTGAATTAAAGCACAGGAAAGAATTTTCGATTTAATGGTACGTCGGTACGTTAAACGAAACCTTTAATACCAAACCGAGCAAGAGACAATTGATCAAGCCAAAAAGATACGCAATTATTAATAATATGATGTTTTAAGTTAATAAATGTCATGGTTTAAGTTTTTAAAGTTTTTAAATTGGTTCTATATAAATTTCATTTTTAAGCCGAAAAACTACCGTTTTAGCCTCGTTTTAAGCCGAATTAAACATTTAGCCGAAAAACGAACTGAACCAGATTATCCAAAACATTATCCAGATCTCTGATATCCTAACGTGTGGCTAGGAATGGAGAGGTGGGTCCCACCCCACCCTTCCCTTGGTTCCGATCGGATAAGGGGGGTGCATCCCCTTTTCCTTTGTTATTTTTTTCACACAAACTAACCAACATTCATCCCTTTCTCTCAACTCCTTGAACTAAAAACCGAGAATTGTAGCAAGAACAACGAGGTAAAGATCGAGTATTTACGTGTTCATCTTTGTTTCTTGAGTTTATTTGCAAGAAAATGAGGTTTCAAGTGAAAAAGGGTGAAAACCCGAGATGAAACCGATTCTTGCATGATCAAGTGATGTATACGAGTTATACAAGGGATCTTGGTCCAAGAAATGAGTTAAACGAACCAAAAACGAATTTTTACGGTTTAAATCTTTGTTTTTAAATCAAAACCGAAACCATGAAAGAAATGGCTTGATTGTGGGTGTAACTTGCTTGGTGCGGTGTTATTGTGCTTGTAGGTGTTGTATCTAGTGGTTAGCAAAGGCTAGAAAGCGAGATCCTTGCGATTTGAAGCTAGAAACACAAGGTAGTTCGGTTTTTGTATGATGTTTGTGATTTAGACAGATTGTGATATGATTAGAGTTAGGTCATGAAATTTTACAGAGGTGTTGGATATATAAAAATATGAGTTCTGTGAAACTTTGGTAATTTTTGGACAAAGGATGAATATTTAATGAATTTAATGCTCGGTTTTGGCCAAAAATGGTGAAAAATAGTTAAATATCATGAAAAATTATGGAAAATTCCAGATAAGCTTTTTATAACATGTAAAAGTCACACACAAAATTTTAGGTCAGTTGGAGAAGTTTAAGTAGGCTTTTCGGTTAAACGAGTTCTAGGGTTTTCTAGCTCGGTTTTAGTGAAAATGGCATGTAAAAAGAGATTTTGGTTCTGGAAAAATTACAGGAGACTATGGGGATGGCAGGGGTCATCCAGGAAAAATTTGGGGTTTTTCGAAGATCGTTTGGTATTTACGACATATTTAGTGTTTAAATGGTGCTTAAAAATAGATAAATAAATTTTAAATATAAAAATTAATTCTGGAAATATTTTTATAAAATTCTCCACTGTCAAAAAGTGATTTTTGCAAAATTTCAAGATCCGAGACTAAACGGATAATTATTTGTGCTAAAAAGAAAATAAAAACAAACTTTTAAAGCTTAAAACGCGTAAACCGGTAAAGTTCGCCTAAACGAACTGACTGGTGTATAAAAACCCTAAAAATGAACTATTTTCATATAATTGAGTTAAACAAGTAAAAATGAATCATCCGAAAATAATTGGGATGATTTGAGTAATTTTACCCGATTTAACAGTTTCCGGTGCACTAAAGACGGAAACGGGTCCCGCGGCCAATCGGGGCGTCTAAACCGAGCTCTAATTTCACATCTTTAATTAAATTATCAATCAACCACTATTTTCGGGTCATGTGTGACCAAACTCATTTTTGAAACGTAAAAACGGGTAACCGTGCTATGCACGCAAAACGGGGAAAACAAACTATTAGTAATTTTGACTGTTGAACTCTAAACGATATCACAATCTGAGTCCGGAGAAGTGTTTCTGGGTTAACATTGCCCCCGGGAAGGTTACAGTATTGGGTTAACAGTGTCCCCAGATGTACCGGTTAACACGGTTAAAGTTATGTTAATAATGTTTGTATAGTAACGAACTTAGGGATCGTATTACAGATCTGGATTAATAGCTGGTGTATTGTGATACCTACTTGTTGCGATAAGGTGAGTTTCACGAGCCCCTTTTCTGAATTGTTTTTAAATATTTTCCCGGGGCGGAAAGTATGTTACTATTGAAATGTTTAAGTACATACTGAACGCATGGATTGGCGTGTATTTATAAATATTTGATTGTACGGGAATCGTACGGAATGGGTACAGTACTGGGTTAACAGTGTCCCCAGATGTCCCTAGAAGTGTTTCTGGGTTAACATTGCCCCCGGAATGGGTACTGCACTGGGTTAACAGTGTCCCCAGATGTCCCTAGAAGTGTTTCTGGGTTAACATTGCCCCCGGAATGGGTACTGTACTGGGTTAACAGTGTCCCCAGATGTCCCTAGAAGTGTTTCTGGGTTAACATTGCCCTGGAATGGGTACAATACTGGGTTAACAGATGTTTCACTTGTGGGCTCAGCATAATTACATCGCTAATATATGATTATTATAATGATTTGTCACAGTTGTTTAAATTAGTGAAACTCACCAACTATTCGTAGTTGACCCGTTTTCTTTACATGCTTTCTAGGTACTCCCAAACTGGAATAAGTGCTACATGCTTGACGATGCGTGTTTTTTTTGTGGAAGCTTAATGATCTTTTTGTATTAAATATGTTAATGTATTGTTGGTAAAACTTATGTGTTAACGCCTAGATGGTAACTGAACTCGGAACAATGTAATATGATGTAAATTAATGTAGTGGTGTTTTCTTTATAAGCAATGCTGTTGATATCAGACGTGTCTGTTGCTTCCCGTTTACGTTTCCGCTGCGGTTACGGGGTGTTACAACAAACACTAAAGGAAGGCCAGTCTGTTTCGAATCCAAGTTAACATGGGTACTGCACTGGGTTAACAGTGTCCCCAGATGTCCCTAGAAGTGTTTCTGGGTTAACATTGCCCCCGGAATGGGTACTGTACTGGGTTAACAGTGTCCCCAGATGTCCCTAGAAGTGTTTCTGGGTTAACATTGCCCTGGAATGGGTACAATACTGGGTTAACAGATGTTTCACTTGTGGGCTCAGCATAATTACATCGCTAATATATGATTATTATAATGATTTGTCACAGTTGTTTAAATTAGTGAAACTCACCAACTATTCGTAGTTGACCCGTTTTCTTTACATGCTTTCTAGGTACTCCCAAACTGGAATAAGTGCTACATGCTTGACGATGCGTGTTTTTTTTGTGGAAGCTTAATGATCTTTTTGTATTAAATATGTTAATGTATTGTTGGTAAAACTTATGTGTTAACGCCTAGATGGTAACTGAACTCGGAACAATGTAATATGATGTAAATTAATGTAGTGGTGTTTTCTTTATAAGCAATGCTGTTGATATCAGACGTGTCTGTTGCTTCCCGTTTACGTTTCCGCTGCGGTTACGGGGTGTTACAACAAACACTAAAGGAAGGCCAGTCTGTTTCGAATCCAAGTTAACATGAGTTGGTATTCCATCCAAAAGTTCCATTCTTGACCATATTTGACCACGATCACCATATTTGGCTATTATTTGTCGCGCATTGACTATGTTTGCCTATGAGTAATGTGATTAATCAAGTATTACCAACACTTAGACATAATGTGGTATTTAATTTAAAAGAAAAAACAAAATTATAATGAGTCATAAGTAGTTAGGGTGTGTGTAGTGGTGGGCAGCAAAAAGGCGACAAATGGGATTTGGGGCGAGAGCACCACCCCCGAGCGACAAACGGGCGATTTGTTGGGAGAGGGGACAACTGCATGTCGCCTGGTGCTCTTGTTTGATTATTATTATTATTATTATTATTATTATTATATGTTTGTGATATATATATATATAAAGGGCTACCACACCACTACACCCTAAAAACAAAAACCCATCATTTTTTGATTGGCGCCACGTGTCATAATTCGCTCTAATTTGTAGCTCATTTCGCTGCACATAGCCTTATAATGTTGGATTACATGTGTTAAAGGCCCGCTCAAAGAATTACTTGATCATATTCACCCAATTTTCTACAAATTATTGTCTTTAACATGATCACTATGATTGATCATTATGTGACATACGTCAATGACCATGATTAACCATAACTTGCCTCAAATGACACTAACTTCTATATTTGTTTCTTTAGCCACCCTTAATTAATTATAATAACCAATGCTAACGCTAATCGTTCCAACAGACATTAAAATAATAAAAGTAAATATAATTTGGGGTGTGAATTTTTTACATAACATAAAAAATGATACAAAGTTCGTGGGTTTGAGTTTGGTAGAAATAAGCTCAGGTCAGTTTAAAGCGGAACCCAGAACCCGTTTAGCTAAATGATTCGTGTTTGGATCAACCATGTAGATTCACGGCTTAACCCGTTTAACCTACACACACATAAATGCTTTCATGTAATAACATAAACTGGTTGGGTACCATATATCAAAATTTAAAACCTATCATGACATAATAAAGTCGTCAAGCTAACATGAGTATTAAGGGTCTATGAAAAGTTAATATGACATATTAAGAACAAATAACTCATGATACCTATGTTACTATTTTATATCAATCATTGAGTAAAAACCATGATAAATGAATAATAATTTATATTTTTTAACACTTCCTTGTTTGATACAAATATTGTTTTATCTTTAAAAATAATCTACACATTCATTTATACATTATATGCATATCTAATAATACAAAATTATGAAGTACAAATATACAAAACAAGAAAACGGTTCCCCCAAACCAAAATACAATTTACAAAAGCCCCTCCAAAATAATATTCTATTTTCCCACCTCCAATTCAGTGTTTTGTAATCTCTCTTTTCCTAACCCTAAATTGATTTCACTCCCCCAAATTGAAGCATACGCAATTATTTGGATGTAGGGAAGACGGGTTGAGGGTTAACAAAACAAGAGAAAATCAAGAATCCCCGGATTGATGCGTGTAATCGAGTGGTAAGTATGTTAATTTTATTTTCTTATACATATGCTATGCATTTTCATTGGAAATCTAACTGTTTTGCTTATAATTTCATTAAATACTCGAAGAACACAATTAGGGCTCATATTATCCGTTTGATCAGGAATGCGATATTTGGATCTGCTGTAATCATAGGCATGTTATCATGACGATGATTTAATTACACAATCTGTTGTTCTATTCAATTAGTTACCATACTTGATTTTTGTTACCTTTTGACTTTTGTATTATTATTATTATTATTATTATATATTACTTAGTTGAGTTTCTCTTTATCTTAACAGTTAGACAAGTTATAATCTATATTTTATTTGAACTTTGGATTATCATACAAATTACTAAAATAGGACTCCATATCTTTAAAACAATTGGGCACACAAAATCCTATATCAGTATGCCAAGGGATGACATATTTAGAATATAAATCTTTTGGTTGCTCTTCAATTTTATTTATACTTTTTTGCTGGGTCCAGTTTATGTTAAGGTTTATTGAACAGTCCTTCCATGGGTGAAGAATGCATCTATTTTTTGTGTCTTTGCTTAATCCCTTTGCATCAATTCAATTTGTTTATTTTGTGTTGCAAAAGTAGAGTATTTAGTTACTGGTTTGTGTGTTTAATTATGAACGTGTCAGGTCAGGTTAGGTCCACGTTTCTGGTCATATCAGGTCAACTAGAACCCGATTAGAGTTTTCTTTTTTCTTTTTAAATCATTTTGGTTTCTTAGCATTAGTCTTTCATGTTTATGGTTAGGCTGCAAGACATGATGATATAGAAATGTTCTTTGGTGATTAGTAATTTAGTATGCTGGCATACATATACGTGTAATCATGTGTTTTCTTTAAAGAACATGTGACATAATAGTCCTACAAAGATATTGAATACTAAGGATCTATTGTTTTGTATATTATTGCGCGATTACTAAAACTATATAGTGTGCATTGTTTATTTTTTTAATGTTTACTCATTACGTTTGTGGCATAGTGGTAATCAAATACATTTTATTTTGTAGTTGAGAATGCTCTTAGAATTTTCAAGATACATTATGGGTTTTTCTTTTTATGAGCCAACTTATACTCTCCCTGCATTAGTTTATAAAGAAGAAAAGCTGAAGTATTCTTCACAAAGTCCACATATGCATTATGTAGAGGAAATATACAAAAGGTTTCATCTTGTCGTATTATCTAGTTTAGATGTTTGAATGCTAATGTTTGTTATATCTTGTTGTAGGATAGAAAAATGCAGCTCTAATCTATCTGTATGACAAGTTTGAGAACTAAATTGATTCATTTCTAATCTATCTACATAAGAAGTTAGTTTGAGAACTAAATTGATTCATTTCTAATCTATCTACACAAGAAGTTGGTCAATAATAACAAGAAAAGTCTCAATTGCTTGAATGGAAAAGGAATTTGAAGAGGGCTATCAAAGAAAAAAAGGTTGAGCCGGAAGACACAAGGAAAGATTTTGACACTGCAGTGAAGGTAATATGTTGGTCTTTTGTCTAATTGTTTAGTGTGTGGGCCAATTATAAATAGCATTATATGTTGTTTTTGTCTAATTGTTAGGTGTTCGGGTCACTTTTTTACACATGTTTTTCTTTTGAATCAAGAATGACTTCAATAAATAAAAGAACTATTATATTTTTTTGAATTAATACTAATGATTATTTATATGGTTTATGTTGGCAGGGTAGATATTAAAAGAATCTTTGGAGCTAAGTTATATGAAAGTGAAAGTCTCGTCCAAATGAACGTTTAGACTCATTGCGTAAACATTAGGAATTTTGGAATATGTTATTTTATTACACATTTTTTTTCTAACATTTGAAATATGTTTCGGATTGTACTTAATAATGAAGTAATAATATTATGATTTCTACATTTACAATTTTATCGAACTTTTGTTTTATATTTTATAATGTAAAATATGTGATTTATGTGGTAAAATTATGTGCCACTAAAAATTTGTCACACTTTTTTTAGATTGTGGCAAAAGAAATATGCCCCTAAAACTAGTATATACGTGTAAATAAAAAATAATTTTTAGAGGCACAAAACTTATGCCACAGAAGTGTTTTTCTTTATCGTGGCAAAAAAAAGTGCCATTAGATGCCGAAATACTTGTGCGGCAGATCGAAAAAGTGCCACTAAAAGGCTTTAGCGTCACCGCTTCTAGTGACACTTTTTGTGTGTGTCGCACGTTGTTATAAGGGTCTTTAGTGGCACTTTTTTGTTTTTTAGTGTCATTTTTTGTATGTCAATATATGGCATTTTTTTTATAGTGAGAAGTAATTGAAAATTTCTTAAATGATAAAAATTCCAAATGGAGTGTTAGTATCTCTGCTCAAGCTGATTAAAAAGGAAGAACCAAAGACTGAGGTAAAAGAGAAACTAGACACTGTAATTGACCAAATTTCAACAACATTAAGTGAAGAAAAGATTGTCAAAGACAATGAATTGGAAATTATAAAAATGATAGATAATTTGGAAGAAGAAATGAAGTTTCAAAAGTTCTTGTGCAAGTATGGTGGAAAACAAAATTTTTGGTAAAGAATGGAATTCCCTTAGATTCAGTAAAATTCATGTCAAGAAAGGAGATTTTGAGCAACTTCAAGAGAATAAAAGGACAATTGTTGAACAAAAGAAGGGCACTACTCAGTCTCTAGAAGACAAGAACAAAGGAATTTCCAAGAAAATGATTGATCTTTCAAAGATGACAATGAAAGGGAAATCCAAAGTAAAGGAAATCTGTAACAAGACAACATCCTTTGTTTCAAAGCAGAACAGTACAAAGAAACGGAAAAGGTCAATGACTAATCAAGAGAAATCAAAGTAGATACACTTGAAGATGGATGAACCTTCTGCTGAGGATGAACCAATAGCCAAAATGGCTCCAGTCAACTGCAACATTATGCATAATGGGATATTTTATGATTCAAGGACTGAACATCTGAATGTTATGATGGAAAATGGAGAGATTGAGAAAATCTTCTTTAAAAATGACTTCAAAAAGTTCAATCTATGGCAATTGACTGTGATTGTAGCACTGCATCTCTCTGACTATCAAGAAAGACACAGGCCTACAAGTGCTAAGCAATCTGAATTGTTAAGATTCTTAATAGAACAAGGAAAGCTGGATTTTCACTGTCTAAACAAACACATCTGAACTCAAGAAAATGAAGAATCTTTAGAATAGGCTTTGTTTTGTAATGTTCACGGACAACTTTTGATTATGTAATCATTTGATTTTGTAATGAATATGTATTTTGATTTTGATTTGAATATGTATTTTGACTAAGTGTATGTAACCTTAAAGATGTTTTGGAACAGCTGATGTGTTCCAATCTAGGGGGATATTGTTGAGTCAAGATTTGACCTAAAATGATCATAAGAAAGAATGGAATCTTCTCAACCTCCTTGGAAATCGCTAAGTATGGAACCGGGCACACCTGAGACATCCGAGTAGGGTTTTACTTAGCCGGGCATGATATTTTGCCTATCGGGCAGAGTTACCTTCATGAAGTCTTCTTTTAGTAATAACCCGAGTAGGGTTCACTACATTTAGTAGAGTTGTTCTTACCGAGCAAGGTTTGATTAATAATATGGAATCCGAGCAAGCTTGTTGAAAGTTATAAGTACTTACTTTCCTAGCAAGGTTCAACTCAGAGCAAGCTACAGTGTACGAGCACACTATGGTTGCTTAGTAAGCTAACTAACAAATGAGTTGAAGGGATTCTTGAAGAACATTATGGTAGTAGGATCTTGTCGGGTAAAGTCTGATAAGGTCAAGAAGATTGAAGTCTACCCGGTGAGTAATTTTCTTGGTGAAATACTCTTTAAGTGAAGTCTACCCGGAGAACTGTACCCGAGCACACTTCAAGGTTACCAAGTCTAAAGGCAGGCAGAGCACAAAGTCTACTCGGAGAAGTTTATAGCTTCAAGGCCTACTCGGAAGACTTGTTTTACACTTAGTATAGTTTTGAATATGTAATTTGAATATGTTTTAATCATTAGGGTTTCTAGAAGGAATGAAAACTGTCAGGAGGTGGCAGGCCTATAAATGGAATAATTTAGGGCACGCCTCAATACGAGGACAAGACGGAATACGAATTAGCCTTTACACTTTTCAGATAAGATCAAATATTCCTTTCTGAGTGTGACGGCTGTCCTAGGTTTTCATTGATTATACATTCCGACAAGAAATCCTAATAGATTATCATTTGTATGAATTGCTTTATATAAATGGAAATCTTTTGAGTTATTGTTCGTGTCTGTTACCATTATTAACCTATTAGCAACAAAACTTGTTTCTTTCTGATTCCGCCGTTAACACATAAGAATCGTTCCTTATTTAGCAATCCGTTATTAACCTTCTTGTCGACACAATATGTGTGGGTTATGACATTGTTATTGAGTATTGAGTGATTATTCAGGAGCGGCAAGTTCTTCCTTGTCTTTGAACACATCTCTGAATTGATTAAGGTATGCTTCTCTCTTTTCCTTGTCAACCTTTAATGAGTAGTTGTTGTTGAAAGGTGGTGGAACAATCTTATATTTTCTAGTTGACAACAGATTCTTCAAAAATTCATTCTCAGCTTGAAGTGTTGTATACTTCACTTTCTCATCAATAACCATTTTCTTTAAACCTTCAATTTCAGTTACATACCTAGATTGTATTATGTAATTGTCCATGCAGTCTTGCTCAAGGCTTTGGATTCTTTCTCCATAAGTAACCTCACTTGCTTCATACATTTAACATACTTTGCTTTCTGAAGCATTCACTTTCAAGCTTTCCTATCTTCAAATTTAATGAATCAAATTTTTTCAAGTAATTCAAGTGTGGAGTTTGAATGTACCTGAGTTGAAGAAGATCCAGCTTCACTCTCAACTAGAGCCATCTGTGAAACATTTGCTTTGCTTATATCTTCAGCATGATTACTCAAATCAAATTCTCCATCTAGTTGATGAGCAGCCAATGCCACATTTCCTTGATTTTTGGGTTGGATGTTGTTGTTTCTGTTGGTATTGGAAGCATGTGGAGGATTTTTATTGTTGTTTCTCTGATAGTTCTGATTCTGAGGTACAACTTGCTGATTGTTCTGTTGTGGTTGTTGGTAATTGTGGTTGAAGTTTGGGTTATTGTTGAGATTGTTGTAGTTTCTTGGCTGGCCTTGCTGGTACTGGTACTGATTTCTTAGTTGTTGGTTCTGATATTGATTGTTTTGGAAGTTTCTTGGTTGATTGCATTCCCTTACTAAATGTCCTGGTTGTTGACAGTTATAACATATTACTTTTGACTTGTCAAAACCTATTCTTTCATTAGGTCTTGACACAAGGGACCTTCCAATCCTATTGAACAACCTTTTGCTTCTAAGAGCTAGCAAGGCAGCCTGCCACTTAAGATCCATGTCCTCCAGATCATCAGCGTCAATTTGCTCAAGATCATCTTTAACAACACTGGTTTAGATCATGTTTTTGGCTACAAAAACATTATAAGAATCTGTGAACATTGAAAACAGGGCTTGATATTCATTTCCTTGCCCAATATTACCACCAACATAAGGTGTATGCCCACTGGCCATTGAGGTAGAATCATTATCATCAATTAGCTGGACATCGAACCTTGACTGTCCACTCTGATTACTTGAACTTCCAATAACAAATCCTCTTGGGGTGATTACCACCATGTTTACTTGGTTCTTCAATGATTTGAATTTGTTACTGGTTCTTCACAGAAAAGTTTCCCATTGGCGCAATAAGTGCATTTGTCACTTGAAAACATGGCTTATCTTCCCTAATCATCTCATTCTCTATCATCTCAATCTCTGCTGCTTGAAGAAAGCAGACCACATCATCAAGCTTTAGAGCATCATAATTTGGTTTCTACCTGATGAACTTGCTTGCAGTGTACCATTCTTTTGACAGAGATGACAGTAGCTTTGTGTTCAAGTCAGAATCAGTGACCACATAATCAGTTTTCCTGATATCATTGACTATTGCCAGGTATCTCTCCACTACTGACTTCAGCCTCTCACCATCTTTGTATTTGAATCTATCAAGTTGCTGCTTAAGCCTCTCATTCTTGATTTTCTTCAATTCTGAGTTGCCTTCAAACATTTCCAGTATGGCGCCATACATGGCTTTAGCAGTGGCATGGTGAGCCACCTTAGTCAGAATCTCACAAGATAACCCTAATTTCAACACAGCAAGAGCTCTATCATCCACCTTTCTCATTCTTACTTCAACAGCCTGGTTGGAATTTGTTCCATCAAGAGACATTCGTGACAAAACGTGGTATACCTTATTCACTACGTAGCGAGTAAACAATAAATTGGTTAACTCGTAGTGATTAAACGAGTAACCGACCGATACTAATTATGACCCGTATATATACTAAGGGTCATATACGAGTTGTATATATATTATAGTGGCTAACATATTGATAATTACGCCCCGGTACATTTAAAACAATTTAAACGAAAAAGGTTTCGTTTAACAATACATTATGACTTTAAACGCAATCGTTAACATCAAAACTAGCATTGTAGCATCCGTCAAGCCGAAAAAGATTTATGAAACACTTATATAACATGTTCTAAGAAATCCGTGAAAATATTTTGGATTTTAACAACGAGTCAGTACGTATTT
Source organism: Bidens hawaiensis (assembly GCF_021521415.1). Lineage (NCBI taxonomy): Eukaryota > Viridiplantae > Streptophyta > Magnoliopsida > Asterales > Asteraceae > Bidens > Bidens hawaiensis. Next base: position 122,910 of record NW_027498674.1, read on the forward strand.
CGTATTTTACAAAATGAACTGAAAAACACTCGTATTCGAGCTGTTTTTCGTACCCAAACTATTTTTCTTGCGCAAAACCGAACCCAAACTAAATTTTGGATCAACACCGAACCTTGGCATGCAAAAAAAGGCACTAATGGGCCAAAGAGAGGCCCAATGGGCCCCTCCCTTTTTTCCGGACGCAAATAATGGGGAAACACCCCTTGATATTTTGACTTAAATATCATGTCTCTTTCATGATGTGTCCACATTTTAAACCAAATAACAAACCAACCAGCTGAGGTTCTTCAAGTTCCAGCCAAGCAACACTCTAGTAATCTTCAAATTTTTGAGTTTTAAACTTGTTTTTAACTAGTTTAATTAATAGAATTGTGTTTTAATTATAGATAATCATGTTTAACCATCCAAATAGCATAAAAATCACCTAAAATCATGTTTTGATGTTAAACGTGTTTACAAAGCAGAATCATATAGATTTTTTTTTACCAAAAACACGGATTAGAACATGAATATGACGTTTTCACGGTTCGAAAGTTCGGTTTGAAACCAAAACCGAAACCCTAATTAAAAAGGCTGGTCTATGGTTGATTTGGGCTGGAACTCTTAATTATTATGGTAAGATCACTGGAAAGATTTGGGGTGATTTGGAGAAGTCCAAGTATGGTTGGTGCATTTGCGTTTATATCGAGTTTTAGCAGCCGAAAAATGCACAAAAGGGTATTTTGTCAAATAATTAGAATCGGAAAATTTTACAGGGGTTGGTTTATGGTATTTTGATCACTTAGAAAAATTATTGGATTTTTCGGGAATCGTTTGGTATAAACGGGGTATTATCGGTTAATAATAACACATAAAATTAATTTTTATAAATAAATAGTTAAGTTTAAAAATTCTGAAAATATTTTTATAAAATTCTACAGATTTTAATTTATTTTTAATAAAATTATCATAACTGATATATATAATTTCATAAATAGTTATGATTATTTGAAAATTTATATTATATTTGTTTTAACAAACCGGCAGTTTTGTGTTTAACGAACTGACTGGTATGTCAAAATGTCAAAAGTGGTCAAATATCATAGTTTTGGATGAATTTGACAAAAACAAACTTTTTACAAGATTTCCGGACAATTCGGGTGGATTGTACGCGTTTTGTATAATCAAACCCGTATGAAAACGAAACGAACCCTACGATCAATCCAGATACCGAAACTTTACAATTCTTTTATAAATCAAATAATTTTATCAATTAGTATATTTACTTAAGTTTATGTGACCTTACCTATTTCCGAAACACGTAAACGATCAACTTGGCTAGGCTAGAAAAACGGTGAAACTGAGCCAAATCTAGTTTTGAACATTTCATAGTGTACAACGTCACAATCTAAGACTATGGTCATGTTATGGGGCTAACAGCTATACCCAGACTAGTTATACAACCCGATTTAGTTTAAACAATTTACTAGTAATAATGGTACTATACCGGTTATTGGATTCAAGCTATAATCGAGACACTCTAGTTACTGATACGTATTACCAGCTTGAACTACGCTAAGGTGAGTTTCACAACCCCACTTTCTAAACTGTTTTACGAACTTTTTGGGGTGGAAAGCAGGTTTACATATACTTATATACTTGAAAACATGTGATTATGTGAATTATCTAAGTACTAACACTTGAAAGTCCCCACAAACACAAGTGATTAACTTCGTGCTAGTGACGTGTGGATATTACTATCGGTTTGACAAACCCAACTGACAGGGCCGGAGGGGTATGCCGGAACATGTGAACCCAGTTGCACATTGTCATTTAAACTTGTTACATTATGCTATGTGGTGTTTGACATAGTACATACTTGAGGCAGAGTGGATGTTAATTGCCAACGGGAGTGCATGGGCAAGGGTGGCCATGTGTTTTAGCTCGTTTCGGTTTCATTTGTGGCTTAGAATAAAAACATCATACACCTACATACATGCATACATACGTATTGTAAACTTTACGAACTCGTATATTGATTTCGTTTGTACTCGTGAAACTTGAAACTCACCAGCTAGACGTAGTTGACCCGTTTTAACATGCTTTTCAGGTGAACCCAAGTTGGAATAATTTGCTTATGTGCTCGGTGCTAGAAGGGAAGTGAATCGCTGTGAATAAATACAAATACATACTAATGAATAAGAAACCGAGAACTGGTTATGTGTTTTTCACTTAGTTTGTAAACTTAGTACCAACCAATGTAATATGATGTAAATTAGTTTGTTAAATTTCTTTATAAACAATGTGGTTGATACCAGAATTATTTGTTATATTCCCGTATTACGCTTCCGCAACTACCTAGTCGGGGTGTGACAGAAGTTGGTATCAAAGCCATTGGCTATAAGCAATTAGGATGTCCCTTAGGATACCCTAATATAACTGTAGGCTCGATTAGCTCTGGAAATAAAAAAATATTAATAATATATACTGATGATTCTTGGGATGAACTCAAATGGGCAAGTGGGTTATTATGGTCCGGAACGTAATAACGGACTTGCTTGTACGAGGAAATTCGAGAAGAAGTCGTTGAAAAATCTAATAGGTAAAAACAATAACATATGTGTATTAAATATAATATTAATTAAATATATATGTATACAAACAATTATCTGTGCTAATGTGTATGAATACCTGTATGTATTTTAATATGATTAATATTATTGAAAAATGTTATTATTATACTAACCTTTGTACAGAGGGATGTCGAGAGCCACACATGATGCAATTGATCAAGTACCAACAATATTTCTTGAGAAGGAAGAACCATAAAAAGACCCGGAGGAAAACAAATATGTAGAAATAGATGGAAATGAGAGAAATGACGTGATTCAATATATGACGCCCATTGATAAGCCTAACTTATCAGGCTATAGATGTGATATTTATCCCCTTAGGACATCACGTAGGCATGAAGTAGAAACCACCAGTACTTACCGCTCACCTTCTAGAACTCCTAGATCACCCACACCATCATCACATCATACGCTGGTGATTACATCCACGCATAGAGCTAGTCAGACTGACCGTACGAGTGTACCACCACCTGATAGTATTCCTTCCCCACCTAGATTGACTTATCACAGTGGAAGAATCTTCCGTATCCTGGTTACCCAGTCTGGTTAGCTGTATTGACTAAATAGATACTAGAGCACCTAATAACTATAATCACCAACATATAGAGAAGATGTAAGCTGTATGATCACATGTTGGATATACAACAGGTAGTGATGAACTTACATTGATCCAATACTCATTCTTGACGGCTCTTGGACAGGGTGACAACCCGACTATGAGGTTGTCAAGCAATTATTGTATCCTAAATGCTTGTTTGTGTGTGATTATTGTATTATATACATATGGACAAATAGAAATAAAAGTAGTATGGTTTGCTATACGTAATCCTTTGATACCTCATGCAGCACTAGTAGTGTGCGCTGACACAGAGGATGTTTTTGATCTAAAATTATTACAAGCACTGACCCTTACCGGGTTAAGTCTCTATATATTGACAAATTTTAGTACGTATATTTAAAGCACTGGTCTATACCAGGTTAAGCCTATGCGCTAATTTTGGGATGCATATGTACAGTAATGATTATGGGTAATACAAATGTGTTCTTTGGTATAGTTGTGTGTTTATGATTATTGTTATAGAATGGTTCCAGTGAAAACTAATACTATATCTGAGGCGGAGGTGGGCGAAGTGATTGCTCGCCAACTACAAGCAGTGATACCGACTATTGTAGCGCAAGTCATTGTTGGCATACGTGCAAATAAAACAGTTAACCAACCGTCGAGCGCTGATACAACCGATAAACTACACCTCCGCCGAACACTGATGTAGCTACGAATTCTACTTCCCCGTTGAATACTAATAATGTCACAAATATAACTCCCCCATTGTATACTAATATTTATGGTAGCACAAATCCCCCGCGTTGAGAATGTTCGTATGAAAAGTTTATGTCGTGTAGACCTATAAATTTCAGTGGTACTGAGGAACTAAACGGATTGATAAGATGGATTGAAAAGGCTGAATCCGTAAATAACATCTTCAACTGTCCACCAGATTGTATAGTTAAGTATACTACTAGCATGTTTATTGATCATGCCTTAATGCTGTGGATTATATATGTACAAACTCGAGAACGAGAAGCGATTAACAGTTTGACATGGATTGAACTTAAAACCCTTATATTAAAACATTTCTGCCCAAGAAAAGAGATCCATAAGTTGGAACACGAACTCTGGAATTTGGAAATGAGAGGCCTTGATCATTTAAGTTACAAAAACCGTTTCAACGAACTGACTCGTTTAGTACCATGGTCAAATATTCCGGGACCCAGCGCGTTGAGCGCTACATTTGTGGACTGACCCCAGCCGTGAGAAGTATAGTCAATTCCACAGCCCACCCTACTTTAGAAAGTGCCGTGCTACAAGCCAGCGTCGTTACTTTTAACCTTACAAGAAGCGGTGTATTAAGAATACCAGGAGAATCATCCAGTTTGAAACGAACTAGTTATACCTCTAGAACACAAGTGAAATCTCAGAATAAACGAATCTTCCCTACAACTCAGAACTATGCTATGACCAGTTCTGACATGAAACAAAATACATACAAAGGGGTAAAGTCAAAGTGTGGAAAATGTAATTTACATCACACTGTAGAATGTCGAACGACCATATGTCAAAGATGTGGAAAGATTAGGCATTATGCCCCAAGTTGTAGAACTATAATGAATACTTCAAACCGACAGTCTCAAACAACCCAAACTCGTCGTACACATACAACTAGTCCCTAACCACTTCGACACAAATCTAATCAACAAACCCCATCTTCAATGAACCTCCAAACATGTTATAAGTGCGGTAGTACGAAACACTTTAGGAGACACTACCCAAAATTGATTCCCGATGTGGTAAAACGACAAGATTAAGGGCAAACATCAACTTCCACCCAACTAGGGGATGCACTTCTGTAAAAATGGATCGGGCGAAGCGCGACAAGACCCATATGTAGTAACAGGTACATACTTAGTTTCTGATCGTTGAGCTTCAGCTTTAATTGTTACGGACGCCGATAAAAGTTTTGTAGCTAATAAATTCTTACTATTAAGGAAAATGTTGGTTAGTGACTTAACGAATTCTTATACTATAGAACTCACTAACAATAAGTATATGATTGTTAACCAAATAGTTTGTAACTGCCCTTTTATCCTAAACAACCAACTCTTCCTTATCGACATATTCCAAGTAGAACTAGGAAGTTTTGATATTATAGTCAATACCGACTGGCGATCTAGGTATAAAGCTGAAATTATTTGTAAGGATAAGACTGTTAGGATACTTCTTTAGAATGACAAGGCAATGATTGTTCAAGGTGAGAAATCTGGTAATGTATTGCCTCTCGTATCCCAAATTAAGGCACTAAAGTATTTGCGCCAAGTTTATACATTAAACTTGGCGAGTGTAACAATCAAGGACCCCGATGAAAAACTAATAGAAGACATCCCAGTGGTACATGAGTATTCAGATTTATTTCCCGATGAGTTGCCTGGTTTACCACCGACCCGAAAAGTTGAATACCGTATTGACATGATACCGGGAGCAGCTCCCATTGCTAAGGCACCTTATCGGCTAGCACTTTCTGAAATGCAATAACTGTCCAACCAATTGCAAGAGTTACTAGACATAGGCTTTATCTGACCTAGTTATTCACCATGGGAAGCACCGGTTTTATTTGTGTAAAAGAAGGATGGAAGTTTTCGGATGTGTATTGACTACCGGGAATTGAATAAAGTGACTATAAAGAATAGATACCCTTACCTCGAATTGATGAGTTATTTGATCAGCTTCAGGGAGTGAAGTATTTTTCAATAATTGATCTTAGATCGAGTTATCATCAAGTAAGATTTCAGGAAGAAGATATCCCAAAAACAGCCTTCCGAACTCGGTATGGTCACTATGAACTTTTGGTTATGCCATTTGGATTGACCAATGCGCATGCAGTATTTATGGATCTCATGAACCGAGTTTGCAAACCCTACCTTGACAAATTCGTAATAGTTTTTATCGATGACATCTTGATATATTCAAGAAATAAGGAGGAACACGAACAACATCTACGGGTATTCTTGGAATTATTGAGGCAAGAAAAGTTATACGCTAAGTTGTCCAAATGTGAATTCTGGTTACAAGAAGTACAGTTTTTAGGACACGTTGTGAATCATCAAGGAATCCAAGTAGACCCCAGTAAAATTGAGGCTATTAAAAATTGGCAAGTATCTAAATCACCAAAAGAAATTCGCCAATTTTTGGGATTAGCTGGGTATTACCGACGATTTATTGAAAACTTTTCCAGTATTGTCCAACCTTTAACCCTCCTAACTCAAAAAGATCGAATGTATGACTGGGGAGAAGAACAAGAAATGGCCTTCCAAACGTTAAAACAAAAGTTATATGACGTTCCAATATTAAGTCTTCCAGATGGAACTGATGACTTGGCAGTTTATTGTGATGCATCTCGTAGGTTTAGGATGCGTACAGATGCAAAGAAGATGGATAGAATTGTTAAACGATTAGGATTATTAAATTAAATATCATCCAGGCAAGGCCAATAGACTAGCCTTATCGAGTAAATTCATGAAAATTCTATCCATTTAGGTGTTAACAAGATATATAAAGACTTGAAACAATTTTATAGACGACCTGGTACCAAGAAAGATATAACCACTTATGTTAGTAAAGGGGTGACTTGTACTCGTGTTAAGGCGACACATCATAAACCTTCGAGAATGTTACAACAACTTGAAATACCCCAATGGAAATGGGAACAAATTACGATGGGTTTCGTTATACACCTTCCCAAAACCTCCCGAGGACTCAATGCAATTTGGGTAATTGTAGATTGATTAACAAAATCTGCCCACTTCATTCCGATCCGTAACAACTACATTACCAAAAAACTCTCCCAAATTTACATTGACGAAATTATATCCCGACACGGAGTACCACTTTGACCATCTCAGAACGAGACAGTCACTTTACTTCAATTCTGGCAAGCAGTTCAAGAAGCTTTGGGAACCCTAATAGACCTGAGTACCGCTTACCATCCCCAAACCGAGGGCCAATCCAAACGAACCATCCAAACCTTAGAAGCTTTACTTCGTGCTTGTGTCCTAGATTTCAAAGAGAATTGGGATCAACACCTCCCACTCATTGAATTCTCGTACAATAACAGTTACCACAGTAGTATACAAGCAGCACCTTATTAAGCGTTATACGGGCAAAATTGTAGGTTGCCACTTTGTTGGACAGAAGTGGGTGATACTCAAATTACAAAATCCAATTTGATTCAAGAAACAACTGATAATATTCATAAGATTAAAAAAAATTGAAAGCCGCCCGTGACCGACAAAAGAGCTATGTCGATGTTCGTTGAAAACCACTATCCTTTGAAATAGGCGACAAGGTGTTCCTGAAAGTGTCCCCATGGAAAGGTGTTATATGGTTTGGAATGACTGGTAAATTAGCCCCTGAGATACATTGGACCTTTCGAGATTGTTGTAAAAATTGGTCCCATAGCTTACCGACTAAAACTACCCCTAGAACTGAGCACTATTCACGATGTGTTTCATATATCGAATCTGAAAAAGTGTCTGACTGATGAAACGACCATAGTAACAGTGGACGATGTTCAGGTAAATGAAAAGCTTAACTTTGTAGAGGAACCAGTAGAAATTGTGGACGGGAAAACCAAACAGTTACGACACGACAAAATCTCGTTGGTAAAAGTTCGATTGAACTCAAAACGAGCACCCGAATTTACTTGGGAACGAAAGGATGAATTCCGAAAGAAATACCCTCACCTGTTTCCTAAAAAGAAAAACATTGACATATCGAATTTCGGGGACAAAATTTCTTAACGGGGGGAGAATGTGACATTCGTGACAAAACGATGTATACCTTATTCACTACGTAGCGAGTAAACGATAAATCGGTTAATTCGTAGCGATTAAACGAGTAACCGACCAATACTGATTATGACCCCTATATATACTGAGGGGTTATATATGATTTAATTGTATATATATTATAGTGGCTACCATGTTGATAATTAGGCCCCAGTACGTTTAAAACAATTTAAACGAAAAAAGGTTTCGTTTAACAATAAGTTATGACTTTAAACGCAATCGTTAACATCAAAACGAGCATTGTAGCATCCGTCAAGCCGAAAAAGATTTATTAAACACTTATATAACATGTTCTAAGAAATTCGTGAAAATATTTTTGATTTTTACAACGAGTCAGTACGTATTTATTATTTTACAAAAATGGGCTGAAAAAGACTCGTTTTCGCACTGTTTTTTGCACCGAACAATTTTTCTTGCGAAAAACCGAACCCGAACTAAAACTTGGATCAACACCGAACCTTGGCACGCTAAAAAACACACTAATGGGCCAAAGAGAGGCCCAATGGGCCCCTCCGTTTTTTTCGGACGTAAATAATGGGGAAACACCCCTTGATATTTTGACTTAATATCATGTTTCTTCCATGATGTGTCCACATTTTAAACCAAATAACAAACCAACAAGCTGAGGTTCTTCAAGTTCTAGCCAAGAAACACTCAAGTAAGTTTCAAATTCTTGAGTTTTAAACTTGTTTTTAACTAGTTTAATTCATAGAATTATGTTTTAATTATAGATAATCATGTTTAACCATCCAAAAACCATAAAAATCACCTCAAATCATGTTTTGATGTTAAAAATGTTAACAAAGCATAATCATATAGATTTTAGACCAAAAACAAGGATTAGAACATGAATTTGACGTTTTTAAGGTTCGAAAGTTCGGTTTGAAACCAAAACCGAAACCCTAATTAACAAGGCTGGTCTATGGATTTTTAATGCTTGGTTTTGTGTTATATGATATGTAGATATATTGACTTTGTGACCCAAGTCCCGGAGAGTCGTTTAAAACCATCGAAGACTATCAAAAACCGACAAGGTTATTACCGTATTACTCGTTTAGGGGCTGTTTATGCTTCGATTGTGACGTGCTTGTTGATGACCATCGTTTGAGTCAATCAAAAACCTAATTATTCTAAATAGTTAGAGCAAGTAGGGTATCGTATCATCAGGAGTATGTGGTCAATGTATTCGTGTAACATATTTCTAATTATGAAGTGAATGATTTTTAGTGCTGATCACACAAGCAATTAGTTTTAATTTAGAATTAAGCAACGAACAAGTAAACGAGTATTAAGAAGTTAACAAACAAGTAAGCAACCAACAGTTATCTCATGCGACCTAACATATTAATTATTAACGATTAACTGAAAACTGATCAATCAGACAAAAACCTTAGACATCAACAATTACTTTACACACGATACTGGTTATCAAACAGTCCTTGCCAGTGTGACTCAGTTAAGGGCAATTGTATGTTTTATCGTATTCAATCTAACCAAACAGTTGTATGACTAATTATCTAGCAACTGGTAACAGATCGTTCAGACCAACGTAAACCTAAACCGACCGAACACACAGAAAAACCAAACATCAATAATCATATATCAATCATCAATAATAATACACAAATGTTCTTAATCACATGAGAAAAACTGTAAAGGTTACAAACTATACATCCCGGGTGCAATTCTAGGAGATTAGCCGAGCCGTGACATCATCAAATCTTCGATACGGATGATATGGATCATGCGGAAGGTCTTGGCACAAGCTATAATGGTGGAAATCGCCTCTTGGAGCTGCTGGAATCGCCAATGGTTCGTCAAAACGTAGTTAGGGTTCTTTATGATGAAAAAGATGTTATAAACCTAATTTTCCCGTTTTTTATGTCTGTCGCGATACGCTCTGGCCATATGACCATCTCATCGCATATCGCGACCTAAGACAACCTCATATTCTGTAACACCCCGTAACCGCAGCGGAAACGTAAACGGGATGCAACAGACACCTCTGATATCAACCACATTGTTTATAAAGAAAACTGAATACATTAATATACTTCAAATTACATTATCTCATATTTCGTTACCGTCAAGGTGATACACACATCATACAATACGATACATAATTCTATTTATTATAATGCATCCTAACATCCCGCACGCAAATCTTACACACATCAAGCACTTAGCACGTAAGCAATCACTTCATCTTAATTGTACCTGAAAAGCATGTGAGAAAACGGGTCAACTACGAATAGTTGGTGAGTTTCACAATTCGGGTAAACCCTGATAATTCATTATCAAAATATAATATTATAGATGTAATTATGCTGAGCCCACAAGTGAAACCTCTGACTATCACACACAACCCCCGTGGCATATCCCCCGCCCACGGTCCTGCCCCAAACCGCTATGTCTAACATAACATAGCAAAATAAATAACAACAAAATAGACATGTGCAACTGGCTGGGAAACATCAGCAAATCCATGTCGGACCAGTTGGGTTTGTCAGACCAATGGTACTATTCACACTCTACCGGCTTTCAGTTAATCACTCGTGTTCCGGGGCCTTAGAATGTTAGCAACTCAGACAATTACCATCTTAGTACATTTCCGTACGATTCCCGTACAATAAAACATATATAAATACACGCAAATCCATGCGTTCAGTATGTACTTATACATTTCAGTAGTAACATGCTTCCGCCCCGGGAAAATATTTAAAAACAATTCAGAAAAAGGGGCTCGTGAAACTCACCTTAGCACATGCAAGCAGGTATAACAGTCATTATTAGTTAACACGTCCAATCTGTAATATGATCCCTACGATCGTTATTATACAATTATAGTTTATATAATCTTTAACCGTATCAACCGGTACATCTGGGGACACTGTTAACCCAGTACTGTACCCATTCCGGGGGCAATGTTAACCCAGAAACACTTCTAGGGACATCTGGGGACACTGTTAACCCAGTACTGTACCCATTCCGGGGGCAATGTTAACCCAGAAACACTTCTAGGTGTTGGAATTACGTATGCCCGAGACACATACTTATACTAATGTGGCTAACTGTGTTTGATCCAAGTCGGGTCATACCCAATAACAAGCTAGACGACACCAAATGTATTCTTTTAATGATTTGATCATTTAAACGAATACCGAACACTACGTGTTTAGAAAATTGGTTTTCTAAACAAACACACTTGAGGATTTAAATAAATTATCTGGATAATTTGTTTATATAAATTAATTATTTAATTTGGTTAAATAATTACATAAATGTATGTGCATTTTATAAAAATGAGTTTTATAAAATAATTGGAGATGTTTTAAATGGTTAAAAAAAAAAAAAAAAAAAAAAAAAAAAAATAATAACAAAACCGGCCACCCCATGTGGGTGGAAGGTTTGTCCAATCAAGGTTTTGTCTTCTAGTGTTGACCTCCTTTATACTTCTCCATTCACAACACATGCAATTTGGTTCTTGTCTCATTTTTGAATTTCAAGTAAACAAAACATCCTCTCTTTCTCTCTCTCAAAAACTCACGGCCACTTTGGCCATTTTGGTTTTTTTGTGAGCTTGATTAAAGTGTTCAAATCCTAGCATCAATTGGTGTTGTTGATTCAAAGCTTGGGGTATACAAAGCTTGAGGGTTTCTCCTTTGCAACCTTGCCATTTGAAGACATCATCTTCTTCATCCATCTACATCTTCTTATAAGGTATAAGAAGGTACCATTTACATTTTGTAAGCATATTGTTCTTGTAATATTGATCCTTGTTCTTTGGGTTTTAGTTTTAACATAATGGTATGTTCATAACAAGTTATAAAATCTAAGCTTCCGTTGCGTTTTCTAGTTAAATATGGTTAACTTGAACTTTGATAATCTTGTATAAAACCCAACAATGGCATCAAGAGCCGGTTACAAGGACTTATGCTCCCTACATGTTCATAGATTTCGGGTTTTTTCATGGGTGAAAAAGGGAGGTCCGAAAATTTGGTGGATTTTACCCCTCATGGTTTTGTAAGATCTTGACATGCATGGAAAGATCTTAGGAAACCATTTAACATTTGGATGTTGAAATATCAAAATTGTAAAATTTTGGGGGGAGTGGCCGTAGCCTCTTGGGGGGGGGGGGCCGATTCTTTTTTTGGGGGTATTTGGGCATTGGTTGCTTAGGTTGCATGCTTAGAACATTTGGTATGTTTGGATGTGTCATAACCGAAACCTAGACCTTGGATGTGTTGATTGTTGTTTTGTGTATGTTGATTATGTTTATTATTCAATATGGTTGTAATAATTCATAATCTAAGGCTTGTGTAATTTATTTATTCATAAGTTGGTATGTAATAAGTAGATTAGTTGCATTTTCCTTTTTTTAGAAAAATATGTATTAGGATACATTTTGTAAAAATTAGAAGATGCAAGATTTGATGAAATGGGTTGGGCCGAAATTTTGGGCTTGTTGGGCCTCACCGGCCCATCATGGGATTCAAGCCCATTAAG